>NW_027152365.1:322500-431718 GCF_040937935.1 Hyperolius riggenbachi
TGGGGCTTCCTCCAGCCCCTTGCAGTCTGTCTGCTTGATCACTGTCCTCCTGAGCCACTCTGTTTTTAGCAGTGTGGCCTGGTAATTTACCAGACTAGTCCAGTTGCACTCCACTGAACATGCGTGGTCCAGCGGATGTGCATGTTCCCCGATTGTGCTCCCGCTGACAGAAGTAATCTGCACATGTGCAGTCTGCTAAGCCTGTAATATCACTTGTACAGGATGATCGTGGGTGCACGCATGTCCAGGACTGCACAGTGGAGTGGGACTGGGCTGGATTTTGGATTTCAGAAATGTTTGTGTGTGTATGTATGTGTGTGTGTGTGTGTGTGTGTGTGTGTGAAGGGGGGATTGGGGAGAGAAAAGGGGGCCCCATCCAAAGTTTTGCAGGGGGGGCCAGTGATTTCTAGTTACGCCTCTGACCCTAGGGTATGACTTCTTTGGGAAGGGACCCCAAACTCACCAGTCCTGAGCCCCCTAAAAGTCCCCAAAACACCTGAAAATTTGGGGCCGCTCATCCTTGCCGCTCGGCAGAAAACAGTGTTTTTTACCATCAAAAACTAGGCCCTTATGAAAGCCTATGGTGGATTTAAGCATTTTTGCACCCACATAAGTTTGGTTTGCAGGGTGGTAGGGACCCCACATTTGGAGTAAAAATAAGTCAATATGTCTTCTACCTTCATTCCAAACGATGTGAGCCTGAGACTTTGCTATCGGCCGTGGCTGCGATTTACGTTCGCCAACAGTACTATTTGCAAAAAAAACAAGCATTTGTGACCCTAGGGGTTGAAATTTTTGGGTTAGCAGCCCCAAACTCGCCAGTCCTAAGCCCCCTCAGAGTCCTTATAAGGCCAGAGAATTGCAGACGGATTAGACATAGTCCTTTGAGGAAATTTGAGTTTTTTGAAATTGAAAAATGAAGCCCAATGAAAGCCAATAGCAAAATTAAGCACTTTTGAATCCCCATAACTCTTGTTTGCAGGTATGTAGGGACCCCACACTTGGAGTACAAGTAAGTCAATATACCTTCTAACTTCGTGCTAAATGCTGTGAGTCTTAGACTTGTCTGTCGGCCATGGCTGCGATTTAGGGTAGGCAGCTGATTCTTGTACACACATCTGTGTGTTCCTCTTCCCCAGGGACACCCAAGTTTGTAGGAATCTGCCTGGAACTGACAAATATATGTAACAAGTGGGCGATTCAGCCACTACTGCAGCCAAGGATCAGAGTTCAATGGGGTAGGCAGCTGATTCTTGTACACACATCTGTGTGTTCCTCTTTCCCAGGGACACCCGAGTTGGTAGGAATCTGCCTGGAACTGACAAATATATGTAACAAGTGGGCGATTCAGCCACTACTGCAGCCAAGGATTGGTGTTGAATAGGGTAAGCAGCCAATTCTAGTATACACATTCGTGTGTTCCTCCTCCCCAGGGACACCTGAGTTGGTAGGAATCTTCCTGGAACTAACAGATATATGTAACAAGTGGGCGATTCAGCCACTACTGCAGTCAAGGATTGGTGTTGAATGAGGTAGGCAGCTGATTCTAGTATACACATTGGTGTGTTCCTCCTCCCCAGGGACACACGAGTTGGTAGGAATCTGCCTTGAACTGACAAATATATGTAACAAGTGGGCGATTCAGCCACTACTGCAGCCAAGCATTGGTGTTGAATGGGGTAGGAAGCTGATTCTAGTATACACATTGGTGTGTTCCTCCTCCCCAGGGACACCTGAGTTGGTAGAAATCTTCCAGGAACTGACAAATATATGTACCAAGTGGGCGATTCAGCCACTATTGCAGCCAATGATTGGTGTTGAATGGGGTAGACAGCTGGGGGTGTGTACTGGCACACGCAGACCACCCAGATCAATGCCTAGTGATGTGCATTGGCGCTGGGCGGCATTGAAATCACTGGCAGTGACATCACGGAACAGGAAGCATCCCAGCACCCTTCTGGGAGCTGCACGGAAGCATTCAGTATGCTTTACACCTAGCGTAGTTCACCAATAAGATAGGATGAAAACCAGCATGATGACAGCTACAGGGGGCAGAACTGGGAGGCACAGGTGGAGACAATTTACTTTCATCTGGCCTAAACAGCCAGCTCTGACTTGGGCTGTTTTGCTGGGGAAATTTTGCTGCTTGGTGGGGGGATTTATCTGTTGCAAATGCTGTTAATAACTGTGCACTATATACTCCTGATGACGCCCCAGATTGGAGTAAAACGATCGTTGAGTGGCACCCTATTGTTACACTATCTATGTCTCACCTATGCACGTTTTTTTGAACCATATACTAGTATCCAGCTACCTTCTGTGAAGGCAAACAGACATCTATATCCCCTATGGGGATAATACACCTTGAGGGCCCGTTTCCATTATAGCGAATCTGCATGCGTTTTCCACATGCAGATTCGCATAACCAATACAAGTGGATGGGCCTGTTTCCACTTGTCAGGATTTTGTTGCGTTATTCTGTGCAGAAAAATCTGCAAGGCAGAGCCATCAGAATTCGCACACTGCATAGCGGTGTGCGAATCGCATACAATGTAATTAATAGGGAAAATGCATGTGTTTTCTACATGCGTTTTCCTATGCGTTTTTGTGTAAAAACAATGTAAAAAGCACACCAGCATTGACATGGTTAAAAACACTTGGCCACAAAATGCATGCAAAATCGCATAGAAAAACGCATGGAAAAACGCAAATGCATGCGAAATCGCACATGCGTTTTCCGCACTGGAATCACAACGCACAAGTGAAACGGGCCCTAAGGGCCTGTACACAATGCTGCGCTTCCGCTGCGTTTTAAAAAACGCATGCGTTTGTAAAAACGCATGTGTTTTTAAAATCGTAAGGTCTTTTGAAAAATAATGAAAATCATGATGACTTGTACACACTGGTGCGATGCGTTTTTAGAAAAACGCAATCGCAATGCCTGCTAGTTCACCAATAAGATAGGATGGAAACCAGCATGATGACAGCTACAGGGGGCAGAACTGGGAGGCACAGGTGGAGACAATTTACTTTCATCTGGCCTAAACAGCCACACCTCAGCTCTGACTTGGGCTGTTTTGCTGGGGAAATTTTGCTGCTTGGTGGGGGGATTTATCTGTTGCAAATGCTGTTAATAACTGTGCACTATATACTCATGACAATACCCCAGATTGGAGTGAAACGATCATTGAGTGGCACCCTATTCTTACACTATCTATGTCTCACCTATGCACGTTTTTTTGAACATTATACTAGTACCCAGCTACTTTCTGTGAAGGCAAACACACATCTATATCCCCTATGAGGATAATACACCTTGGTTATCATTCATGAAAGTGCTGTCGGTAAAATAAATACATGCGGGAAAACACAGCTGTCGGTATTTTAGACTTCTGGCTGCTCATTCATAAAAATGTTGCCAGTTGCGATAGCACTGCGGAGATTCCCCAAACTAGGCTGGCGGTAGGCTTGCGGAAGCACAGGAAGCTGCCGAGTTCATACATTTCCCCGTGTTCTGATCTACTGCAGCTGCTGGGAGGTCTGTGTCTCCATTCACTTAACATTGTTATCGCCACATGCAAGGGAGCGGTACTTCCCGACCTCACACCGCTTGCGGAAATCTTTATGAATTAATATTTTTTACAATAATCACCGCACAAGGCGGTGATTTATCACTCTGCTCGGTAATGTCAGCTTTTCATGCGGAAAGAGCCTTTATGAATGCAGAAGTTGCTATGTGGTCGGTAAAGTCAGCTGTTTTAGGGCTCGTTTCCACTATTGCGAATCCGCATGCATCCAACGCATGCGGATTCGCACATGTAAAGCAAGTGGATGGGCCTGTTTCCACTGTAGCGTTGTTGAGGTGCGTTTTTTTCAGCGGTGAAAAAACGCACACAAGAGCCGCAGAATTTGCCTGCGAGTGGAATGCATGCGAATCTCATGCAATGTATTTAATAGGGAAATCGCATGCGGTTTCCCCATACGTTTTTTGCCGCGAATTTGCATGCAAATTTGCATAGGTACCAATGTAAATTCACACAGGCAGTGACATGGTTAAAATCGCATATACCCTCACCTATGCGAATTTGCGGCAAAAAACACATGGGGAACCGCATCCGCACGCGATTTCATCAGCGGTGGAATCCAGGCAATTCCGCACCGCAATAGTGGAAACAAGCCCTTAAGCATTTTCGCATGCGGAAATGCTTTATGAATAATAGCCAATGAGGCCCCGTTCCACTATAGCGAATCTGCATGCGTTTTCCACATGCAGATTCGCATAACCAATACAAGTGGATGGGCCTGTTTCCACTTGTCAGGATTTTGTAGCGTTATTCTGTGCAGAAAAATCTGCATGGCAGAGCCATCAGAATTCGCACACCGCAGAGCGTTGTTCGAATCGCATACAATGTAATTAATAGGAAAAATGCATGTGTTTTTTTCCATGCATTTTTCTATGCGTTTTTTGTGTAAAAACAATGTAAAAAGCACACCAGCACTGACATGGTTAAAAACACTTGGCCACAAAATGCATGCGAAATCGCATAGAAAAACGCATGGAAAAACGCAAACGCATGTGAAATCGCATATGCGTTTTTCGCACTGGAATCGCTACGCACAAGTGGAACGGGCCCTAAGAGACACAATGAATGGCTGCAACACTTTACAAGCCATCTCAAGTGTCTAGGTGTACTAATTATTACCTGATGTGCATTAGTCGGTTAAACCTCTGGCAAAGCAACTAGGGGCATTTATTTGTCTATAGGAAGTGCACTTGTAAGATAGCTACACCTCATGATATATGTATGGGGGGGATCAGCAAAGACCCTTGTAATGTGTATACAATAGGCACCCAATGTAATTGCTGGATGCTAGAAACAATTGATGACTATAAGCACAAGTTTCATTGTTTGTAAATAAGCAAATCCCTGCTTATGAAACAAGAGGCCCTCATTGAGGCCTACAAACAGGGACAGGATTCATACACTTTCCTTTGTGTACATATGGTCAGGCTTCTATATAAAGTCCCAGCAAAGCCTAAAAATTTGGGGCCGCTCAGCCTTATCGTTTGGCAGAAATCTCTGCTTTTGTACCTCAAAACATATGCCCTAATGAAAGCCTATGGAGGATTTTAGCACATTTGATTCCCCATAACTCTGGTTTGCAGGGTGGTAGAGACCCTACACTTGGAGTACAAAAAAGTCAATATGCCTTCTAACTTCATGCCAAATGCTGTGAGCCTCAGACGTTTCTATCGACCATGGCAGCGATTTACGTTTGGCACCAGTACAAGTGCAAAAATAAACATGTTTTTATGACCCTAGGGTATGACTTCTTTGGGATAGGGACCCCAAACTCATCAGTCCTGAGTCCCCTAAAAGTCCCAACAAAGCGTGAAAATTTGGGGTCACTCAACCTTACCGCTCAGCAGAAATCTCTGCTTTTGTACCTCAAAACATAGGCCCTAATGAAAGCCTATGGAGGATTTTAGCACATTTGAACCCCCATAACTCTGGTTTGCAGGGTGGTAGAGACCCTACACTTGGAGTACAAAACAGTCAATATACCTTCTAACTTCATGCCAAATGCTGTGAGCCTCAGACGTTTCTATCGACCATGGCAGTGATTTACGTTTGGCACTGGTACAAGTTCAAATACAAACATGTATTTATGTCCCTAGGGTATGACTTCTTTGGGATAGGGACCCCAAACTCATCAGTCCTGAGCCCCCTAAAAGTCCCAACAAATCCTGAAAATTTGGGGTCACTCAACCTTACCGTTCAGCAGAAATCTCTGCTTTTGTACCTCAAAACATAGGCCCTAATGAAAGCCTATAGAGGATTTTAGCACTTTTGAACCCCCATAACTCTAGTTTGCAGGGTGGTAGGGACCCTACACTTGGAGTACAAAACAGTCAATATACCTTCTAACTTCATGCCAAATGCTGTGAGCCTCAGACGTTTCTATCGACCATGGCAGTGATTTACGTTTGTCACTGGTACAAGTTCAAATACAAACATGTATTTATGTCCCTAGGGTATGACTTCTTTTGGATAGGGACCCCAAACTCATCAGTCCTGAGCCCCCTAAAAGTCCCAACAAATCCTGAAAATTTGGGGTCACTCAACCTTACCGTTCAGCAGAAATCTCCGCTTTTGTACCTCAAAACATATGCCCTAATGAAAGCCTATAGAGGATTTTAGCACATTTGACTCCCCATAACTCTGGTTTGCAGGGTGGTAGAGACCCTACACTTGGAGTACAAAAAAGTCAATATGCCTTCTAACTTCATGCCAAATGCTGTTAACCTCAGACGCTTATATCGACCATGGCAGCGATTTACGTTTGGCACCAGTACAAGTGCAAAAATAAACATGTTTTTATGACCCTAGGGTATGACTTCTTTGGGATAGGGACCCCAAACTCATCAGTCCTGAGCCCCCTAAAAGTCCAAACAAATCCTGAAAATTTGGGGTCGCTCAGCTATACCGTTCGGCAGAAATCTCTGCTTTTGTACCTCAAAACATAGGCCCTAATGAAAGCCTATAGAGGATTTTAGCACTTTTGAACCCCCATAACTCTAGTTTGCAGGGTGGTAGGGAACCTACACTTGGAGTACAAAACAGTCAATATGCCTTCTAACTTCATGCCAAATGCTGTAAGCCTCAGACGTTTCTATCGACCATGGCAGCGATTTACGTTTGTCACTGGTACAAGTTCAAATACAAACATGTTTTTATGTCCCTAGGGTATGACTTCTTTGGGATAGGGACCCCAAACTCATAATTCCTGAGCCCCCTAAAAGTCCCAACAAATCCTGAAAATTTGGGGTCACTCAACCTTACCGTTCAGCAGAAATCTCCGCTTTTGTACCTCAAAACATATCCCCTAATGAAAGCCTATGGAGGATTTTAGCAATTTTGAACCCCCATAACTCTAGTTTGCAGGGTGGTAGGGACCCTACACTTGGAGTACAAAACAGTCAATATGCCTTCTAACTTCATGCCAAATGCTGTGAGCCTCAGACATTTCTATCGACCATGGCAGCGGCTTACGTTTGTCACCGGTACAAGTTCAAATACAAACATGTTTTTATGTCCCTAGGGTATGACTTCTTTGGGATAGAGACCCCAAACTCATCAGTCCTGAGCCCCCTAAAAGTCCCAACAAATCCTGAAAATTTGGGGTCACTCAACCTTACCGTTCAGCAGAAATCTCCACTTTTGTACCTCAAAACATATGCCCTAATGAAAGCCTATGGAGGATTTTAGCACTTTTGAACCCCCATAACTCTGGTTTGCAGGGTGGTAGAGACCCTACACTTGGAGTACAAAAAATTGAATATGCCTTCTAACTTCATGCCAAATGCTGTTAACCTCAGACGCTTATATCGACCATGGCAGCGATTTATGTTTGGCACCAGTACAAGCGCAAAAATAAACATGTTTTTATGACCCTAGGGTATGACTTCTTTGGGATAGGGACCCCAAACTCATCAGTCCTGAGCCCTCTAAAAGTCCAAACAAATCCTGAACATTTGGGGTCGCTCAGCTATACCGTTCGGCAGAAATCTCTGCTTTTGTACCTCAAAACATAGTCCCTAATGAAAGCCTATAGAGGATTTTAGCACTTTTGAACCCCCATAACTCTAGTTTGCAGGGTGGTAGGGACCCTACACTTGGAGTACAAAACAGTCAATATGCCTTCTAACTTCATGCCAAATGCTGTGAGCCTCAGACATTTCTATCGACCATGGCAGCGATTTACGTTTGTCACCGGTACAAGTTCAAATACAAACATGTTTTTATGTCCCTAGGGTATGACTTCTATGGGATAGGGACCCCAAACTCATCAGTCCTGAGCCCCCTAAAAGTCCCAACAAAGCGTGAAAATTTGGGGTCACTCAACCTTACCGTTCAGCAGAAATCTCCGCTTTTGTACCTCAAAACATATGCCCTAATGAAAGCCTATGGAGGGTTTTAGCACATTTGAACCCCCATAACTCTGGTTTGCAGGGTGGTAGAGACCCTACACTTGGAGTACAAAACAGTCAATATGCCTTCTAACTTCATGCCAAATGCTGTAAGCCTCAGACGTTTCTATCGACCATGGCAGCGATTTACGTGTGTCACTGGTACAAGTGCAAAAATAAACATCTTTTTATGTCCCTAGGGTATGACTTCTTTGGGATAGGGACCCCAAACTCATCAGTCCTGAGCCCCATAAAAGTCCAAACAAATCCTGAAAATTTGGGGTCGCTCAGCTATACCGTTCGGCAGAAATCTCTGCTTTTGTATCTCAAAACATAGGCCCTTATGAAAGCCTATAGAGGATTTTAGCACTTTTGAACCCCCATAACTCTAGTTTGCAGGGTGGCAGGGACCATACACTTGGAGTACAAAACAGTCAATATGCCTTCTAACTTCATGCCAAATTATGTGAACCTCAGACGTTTATATCGACCATGGCAGCGATTTACGTTTGTCACCAGTACAAGTGCAAAAATAACCATGTTTTTATGATCCTAACGTATGACTGCTTTGGGATAGGGACCCCAAACTCACCAGTCCTGAGCCCCCTAAAAGTCCCTACAATGCTAGAAAATTTTAGAATGCTGAGCCAATGCCCTTGGAAAAAATTTGAGATTTTGAAAAGTGAAATAGGGAGCCCAATGAAAGCCTATGGGGGATTTTAGCAAATTTGCACCCCCGTAACTTTGGTTTGCAGAGATGTAGAGAGCCCAAAATTGGAGTGCAAGTACAACAATATGCTTTCTACCTGCCTGCCGTATGTCATGAGCTTTACACTTTTCTAATGGCCGTGGCTGTGATTTATGTTTGTTAGAGTCGCCACCATTAACATTGCCAAAATAAACAGGTTTTTGTGACCCTAGACTATGACTTCTTTGGCCTAGGGGACCAAAACTCACCAGTCCTGAGCCCCCTAAAAGTCAAAACAAAGCCTGAAAATTTGGGGCTGCTCAGCCTTATCATTCGTCAGAAATCTCTGCTTTTGTACCTCAATACATAGGCCCTTATGAAAGCCTATGGGGGATTTTAGCACTTTTGAACACACAGTGAGCACGTGAATCTCTCTTTTTTTTTAATAATTTTTTTCCTTTATTTATTTTTTTTTTTATTTTTTTTTTCTTCTTATTTTTATTTTTTTAGACGTTTCTATCGACCATGGCAGCGATTTACGTTTGTTACCAGTACAAGTGCAAAAATAAACATGTTTTTATGACCCTAGGGTATGACTTCTTTGGGATAGAGATCTCAAACTCATCAGTCCTGAGCCCCCTAAAAGTCACAACAAAGCCTGAAAATTTGGGGCCGCTCAGCCTTACCGTTCGGCAGAAATCTCCACTTTTGTACCTCAAAGTATAGGCCCTAATGAAAGCCTATGGGGGATTTTAGCATTTTTGCAACCCCATAACTCTGGTTTACAGGGTGGTAGGGACCCCACACTTGGAGTACAAGTAAGTCAATATGCCTTCTATCTTCATGCCAAATACTGTGAGTTTCAGATGTTGCTATCAACCATGGCAGCGATTTACGTTTGTCACCAGTACAAGTGCAAAAATACATGTTTTTATGACCCTAGGGTATGAAATCTTTGGGGTAGGGACCCCAAACTCACCATTCCTGAGCCCCCTAAAAATTCCAACAAAGCCTGAAAATTTAGGGTCGCTCAGCCTTATCGTTTCGCAGAAATCTGCACTTTTGTACCCTCAAAACCTAGTCCCCAATGAAAGCCTATGGGAAATTTTTGCACATTTGCACCCCCATAACTCTGATTTGCATGGTGGTAGGAACCCCAAATTTGCAGTGTATGAAGGTTGTCATTTCCTCTACTGACATTCCAAATATCAAAAGTCTGGGATGTTCCTAACAGAAACAGCCTTTATTCATAATTTCCAATTTTGGGGTGCAATATCTCCAGTTCTCGGGGGGCTAGTAACCCCAGATTTTAAATTAATGTCGGACAATCCAGCCTCTACCTATGTACCAAGTTTCAAGAGCTTGGCTCATTCCTAACAGAAACGGCATCCAAAACTAACCCGTCCCCATAGACTTACATTGAGTGGGACGTTGGGACATTTTCTTCGTTTTCCCTATAACCCTGTGGAGCGGGCCAAGCTGGCACAAAATACTTGTAAGAATTTCCTAAGTCCCAACCCTAACCCTAACACTAACTTCAACCCTAACTTCAACCCTAACTTCTGAGTCTAACGCTGAGTCTAACGCTGAGTCTAACGCTGAGTCTAACGCTGAGTTCAACGCTGAGTCCAACGCTGAGTCTAATGCTGAGTCCAACGCTGAGTCCAACGCTGAGTTTAACGCTGAGTCCAACGCTGAGTTAACGCTGAGTCCAACGCTGAGTCTAACGCTGAGTCCAATGCTGAGTCTAACGCTGAGTCCAACGCTGAGTCTAACGCTGAGTTCAACGCTGAGTCCAACGCTGAGTCTAACGCTGAGTCCAACGCTGAGTCTAATGCTGAGTCCAATGCTGAGTCCAACGCTGAGTTTAACGCTGAGTCCAACGCTGAGTTTAACGCTGAGTTAACGCTGAGTCCAACGCTGAGTCTAACGCTGAGTTCAACGCTGAGTCTAACGCTGAGTTCAACGCTGAGTCTAACGCTGAGTTAACGCTGAGTCCAACGCTGAGTCTAACGCTGAGTCCAACGCTGAGTCTAACGCTGAGTTCAACGCTGAGTCTAACGCTGAGTCCAACGCTGAGTCCAACGCTGAGTCCAACGCTGAGTTTAACGCTGAGTCCAACGCTGAGTCTAACGCTGAGTTCAACGCTGAGTCTAACGCTGAGTTCAACGCTGAGTCTAACGCTGAGTTAACGCTGAGTCCAACGCTGAGTCTAACGCTGAGTTCAACGCTGAGTCTAACGCTGAGTCCAACGCTGAGTCCAGCGCTGAGTCCAACGCTGAGTTTAACGCTGAGTCCAACGCTGAGTCTAACGCTGAGTCCAACGCTGAGTCTAATGCTGAGTCCAATGCTGAGTCCAACGCTGAGTTTAACGCTGAGTCCAACGCTGAGTTTAACGCTGAGTTAACGCTGAGTCCAACGCTGAGTCTAACGCTGAGTTCATCGCTGAGTCTAACGCTGAGTCCAACGCTGAGTCCAACGCTGAGTCCAACGCTGAGTTTAACGCTGAGTCCAACGCTGAGTCCAACGCTGAGTTCAACGCTGAGTCCAACGCTGAGTCCAACGCTGAGTCCAACGCTGAGTTTAACGCTGAGTCCAACGCTGAGTCCAACGCTGAGTTCAACGCTGAGTCCAACGCTGAGTCCAATGCTGAGTCTAACGCTGAGTCCAACGCTGAGTCCAACGCTGAGTCCAACGCTGAGTTTAACGCTGAGTCCAACGCTGAGTTCAACGCTGAGTCTAACGCTGAGTCCAACGCTGAGTCCAACGCTGAGTCCAACGCTGAGTTTAACGCTGAGTCCAACGCTGAGTCCAACGCTGAGTTCAACGCTGAGTCCAACGCTGAGTCCAATGCTGAGTCTAACGCTGAGTCCAACGCTGAGTCTAACGCTGAGTTCAACGCTGAGTCCAACGCTGAGTCTAACGCTGAGTCCAACGCTGAGTCTAATGCTGAGTCCAATGCTGAGTCTAACGCTGAGTCCAACGCTGAGTCTAACGCTGAGTTCAACGCTGAGTCCAACGCTGAGTCTAACGCTGAGTCCAACGCTGAGTCTAACGCTGAGTCCAACGCTGAGTTTAACGCTGAGTCCAACGCTGAGTCTAACGCTGAGTCCAACGCTGAGTCTAATGCTGAGTCCAATGCTGAGTCCAACGCTGAGTTTAACGCTGAGTCCAACGCTGAGTTTAACGCTGAGTTAACGCTGAGTCCAACGCTGAGTCTAACGCTGAGTTCAACGCTGAGTCTAACGCTGAGTTCAACGCTGAGTCTAACGCTGAGTTAACGCTGAGTCCAACGCTGAGTCTAACGCTGAGTTCAACGCTGAGTTTAACGCTGAGTCCAACGCTGAGTTTAACGCTGAGTCCAACGCTGAGTCCAACGCTGAGTTCAACGCTGAGTTAACGCTGAGTCTAACACTGAGTCTAACGCTGAGTTCAACGCTGAGTCCAATGCTGAGTCTAACGCTGAGTTCAACGCTGAGTCTAACGCTGAGTCCAATGCTGAGTCTAACGCTGAGTCTAACGCTGAGTCTAACGCTGAGTTCAACGCTGAGTCCAACGCTGAGTCTAACGCTGAGTCCAACTCTGAGTCCAACGCTGAGTCTAACGCTGAGTTCAACGCTGAGTCTAAGGCTGAGTCCAACGCTGAGTCCAACGCTGAGTCCAACGCTGAGTTTAACGCTGAGTCCAACGCTGAGTCCAACGCTGAGTTCAACGCTGAGTCCAACGCTGAGTCCAATGCTGAGTCTAACGCTGAGTCCAACGCTGAGTCTAACGCTGAGTCCAACGCTGAGTCTAACGCTGAGTCCAACGCTGAGTTTAACGCTGAGTTAACGCTGAGTCCAACGCTGAGTCTAACGCTGAGTTCAACGCTGAGTCTAACGCTGAGTTCAACGCTGAGTCTAACGCTGAGTTAACGCTGAGTCCAACGCTGAGTCTAACGCTGAGTTCAACGCTGAGTCTAACGCTGAGTCCAACGCTGAGTCCAACGCTGAGTCCAACGCTGAGTTTAACGCTGAGTCCAACGCTGAGTCTAACGCTGAGTTCAACGCTGAGTCTAACGCTGAGTTCAACGCTGAGTCTAACGCTGAGTTAACGCTGAGTCCAACGCTGAGTCTAACGCTGAGTTCAACGCTGAGTCTAACGCTGAGTCCAACGCTGAGTCCAGCGCTGAGTCCAACGCTGAGTTTAACGCTGAGTCCAACGCTGAGTCTAACGCTGAGTCCAACGCTGAGTCTAATGCTGAGTCCAATGCTGAGTCCAACGCTGAGTTTAACGCTGAGTCCAACGCTGAGTTTAACGCTGAGTTAACGCTGAGTCCAACGCTGAGTCTAACGCTGAGTTCAACGCTGAGTCTAACGCTGAGTCCAACGCTGAGTCCAACGCTGAGTCCAACGCTGAGTTTAACGCTGAGTCCAACGCTGAGTCCAACGCTGAGTTCAACGCTGAGTCCAACGCTGAGTCCAACGCTGAGTCCAACGCTGAGTTTAACGCTGAGTCCAACGCTGAGTCCAACGCTGAGTTCAACGCTGAGTCCAACGCTGAGTCCAATGCTGAGTCTAACGCTGAGTCCAACGCTGAGTCCAACGCTGAGTCCAACGCTGAGTTTAACGCTGAGTCCAACGCTGAGTTCAACGCTGAGTCTAACGCTGAGTCCAACGCTGAGTCCAACGCTGAGTCCAACGCTGAGTTTAACGCTGAGTCCAACGCTGAGTCCAACGCTGAGTTCAACGCTGAGTCCAACGCTGAGTCCAATGCTGAGTCTAACGCTGAGTCCAACGCTGAGTCTAACGCTGAGTTCAACGCTGAGTCCAACGCTGAGTCTAACGCTGAGTCCAACGCTGAGTCTAATGCTGAGTCCAATGCTGAGTCCAACGCTGAGTTTAACGCTGAGTCCAACGCTGAGTTTAACGCTGAGTTAACGCTGAGTCCAACGCTGAGTCTAACGCTGAGTTCAACGCTGAGTCTAACGCTGAGTTCAACGCTGAGTCTAACGCTGAGTTAACGCTGAGTCCAACGCTGAGTCTAACGCTGAGTTCAACGCTGAGTCTAACGCTGAGTCCAACGCTGAGTCCAACGCTGAGTTTAACGCTGAGTCCAACGCTGAGTCCAACGCTGAGTTCAACGCTGAGTTAACGCTGAGTCTAACACTGAGTCTAACGCTGAGTTCAACGCTGAGTCTAACGCTGAGTCTAATGCTGAGTTCAACGCTGAGTCTAAAGCTGAGTCCAATGCTGAGTCTAACGCTGAGTCCAACGCTGAGTCTAACGCTGAGTTCAACGCTGAGTCCAACGCTGAGTCTAACGCTGAGTCCAACGCTGAGTCTAACGCTGAGTCCAACGCTGAGTTTAACGCTGAGTCCAACGCTGAGTCTAACGCTGAGTCCAACGCTGAGTCTAATGCTGAGTCCAATGCTGAGTCCAACGCTGAGTTTAACGCTGAGTCCAACGCTGAGTTTAACGCTGAGTTAACGCTGAGTCCAACGCTGAGTCTAACGCTGAGTTCAACGCTGAGTCTAACGCTGAGTTCAACGCTGAGTCTAACGCTGAGTTAACGCTGAGTCCAACGCTGAGTCTAACGCTGAGTTCAACGCTGAGTTTAACGCTGAGTCCAACGCTGAGTTTAACGCTGAGTCCAACGCTGAGTCCAACGCTGAGTTCAACGCTGAGTTAACGCTGAGTCTAACACTGAGTCTAACGCTGAGTTCAACGCTGAGTCCAATGCTGAGTCTAACGCTGAGTTCAACGCTGAGTCTAACGCTGAGTCCAATGCTGAGTCTAACGCTGAGTCTAACGCTGAGTCTAACGCTGAGTTCAACGCTGAGTCCAACGCTGAGTCTAACGCTGAGTCCAACTCTGAGTCCAACGCTGAGTCTAACGCTGAGTCCAACGCTGAGTTTAACGCTGAGTCCAACGCTGAGTCCAACGCTGAATTAACGCTGAGTTTAACGCTGAGTCTAACGCTGAGTCCAACGCTGAGTCCAACGCTGAGTCCAACGCTGAGTCTAACGCTGAGTCTAACGCTGAGTCTAACGCTGAGTTCAACGCTGAGTCCAACGCTGAGTCTAATGCTGAGTCCAACGCTGAGTCCAACGCTGAGTTTAACGCTGAGTCCAACGCTGAGTTTAACGCTGAGTCCAACGCTGAGTCTAACGCTGAGTGTAATGCCGAGTTTAACGCTGACTCTAACGCTGACAGGAAACATGCTCCACAGTGCCACCTCTGTCCCTGAAGGGCTCTAAATCCAGGGATTCCCCTCTAATTAGACAGATACTCAATTCACCCCCTGGTGGCTATAGGCGGTATAGAAAAGCATCAAAACATCACTTTCTTCGTTTTCCCTATAACCCTGTGGAGTGGAGCAAGCTGGCCCAAAATACTTGTAAAAATGTCCGAAGTCCCAACGCTAACATTTCTATCGACCATGGCAGCGATTTACATTTTTCACCAGTAGAAGTGCAAAAATAAACATGTTTCTATGACCCTAGGGTATGACTTCTTTGGGATAGGGACCCCAAACTCATCAGTCCTGAGCCCCCTAGAAGTCAAAACAAAGCCTGAAAATTTGGGGCTGCTCAGCCTTACCATTCGTCAGAAATCTCTGCTTTTGTACCTCAATACATAGGCCCTTATGAAAGCCTATGAGGGATTTTAGCACGTTTGAACCCCCATAACTCTGGTTTGCAGGGTGGTAGAGACCCTACACTTGGATTACAAAAAAGTCAATATCCTTTCTAACTTCCTACCAAATGCTGTGAGCCTCAGACGTTTCTATCGACCATGGCAGCGATTTACGTTTGTTACCAGTAGAAGTGCAAAAATAAACATGTTTCTATGACCCTAGGGTATGACTTCTTTGGGATAGAGATCCCAAACTCATCAGTCCTGAGCCCCCTAAAAGTCACAACAAAGCCTGAAAATTTGGGGCCGCTCAGCCTTACCGTTCGGCAGAAATCTCCACTTTTGTACCTCAAAACATAGGCCCTAATGAAAGCCTATGGGGGATTTTAGCATTTTTGCAACCCCATAACTCTGGTTTGCAGGGTGGTAGGGACCCCACACTTGGAGTACAAGTAAGTCAATATGCCTTCTATCTTCATGCCAAATACTGTGAGTTTTAGATGTTGCTATCAACCATGGCAGCGATTTACGTTTGTCACCAGTACAAGTGCAAAAATACATGTTTTTATGACTCTAGGGTATGAAATCTTTGGGGTAGGGACCCCAAACTCACCATTCCTGAGCCCCCTAAAAATTCCAACAAAGCCTGAAAATTTAGGGTCGCTCAGCCTTACCGTTTCGCAGAAATCTGCACTTTTGTACCCTCAAAACCTAGTCCCCAATGAAAGCCTATGGGAAATTTTTGCACATTTGCACCCCCATAACTCTGATTTGCATGGTGGTAGGAACCCCAAATTTGCAGTGTATGAAGGTTGTCATTTCCTCTACTGACATTCCAAATATCAAAAGTCTGGGATGTTCCTAACAGAAACAGCCTTTATTCATAATTTCCAATTTTGGGGTGCAATATCTCCAGTTCTCGGGGGGCTAGTAACCCCAGATTTTAAATTAATGTCGGACAATCCAGCCTCTACCTATGTACCAAGTTTCAAGAGCTTGGCTCATTCCTAACAGAAACGGCATCCAAAACTAACCCGTCCCCATAGACTTACATTGAGTGGGACGTTGGGACATTTTCTTCGTTTTCCCTATAACCCTGTGGAGCGGGCCAAGCTGGCACAAAATACTTGTAAGAATTTCCTAAGTCCCAACCCTAACCCTAACACTAACTTCAACCCTAACTTCAACCCTAACTTCTGAGTCTAACGCTGAGTCTAACGCTGAGTCTAACGCTGAGTCTAACGCTGAGTTCAACGCTGAGTCCAACGCTGAGTCTAATGCTGAGTCCAACGCTGAGTCCAACGCTGAGTTTAACGCTGAGTCCAACGCTGAGTTAACGCTGAGTCCAACGCTGAGTCTAACGCTGAGTCCAATGCTGAGTCTAACGCTGAGTCCAACGCTGAGTCTAACGCTGAGTTCAACGCTGAGTCCAACGCTGAGTCTAACGCTGAGTCCAACGCTGAGTCTAATGCTGAGTCCAATGCTGAGTCCAACGCTGAGTTTAACGCTGAGTCCAACGCTGAGTTTAACGCTGAGTTAACGCTGAGTCCAACGCTGAGTCTAACGCTGAGTTCAACGCTGAGTCTAACGCTGAGTTCAACGCTGAGTCTAACGCTGAGTTAACGCTGAGTCCAACGCTGAGTCTAACGCTGAGTTCAACGCTGAGTCTAACGCTGAGTTCAACGCTGAGTCTAACGCTGAGTCCAACGCTGAGTCCAACGCTGAGTCCAACGCTGAGTTTAACGCTGAGTCCAACGCTGAGTCCAACGCTGAGTCTAACGCTGAGTCCAACGCTGAGTCTAATGCTGAGTCCAATGCTGAGTCCAACGCTGAGTTTAACGCTGAGTCCAACGCTGAGTTTAACGCTGAGTTAAACGCTGAGTCCAACGCTGAGTCTAACGCTGAGTTCAACGCTGAGTCTAAGGCTGAGTCCAACGCTGAGTCCAACGCTGAGTTTAACGCTGAGTCCAACGCTGAGTCCAACGCTGAGTTCAACGCTGAGTCCAACGCTGAGTCCAATGCTGAGTCTAACGCTGAGTCCAACGCTGAGTCTAACGCTGAGTTCAACGCTGAGTCCAACGCTGAGTCTAACGCTGAGTCCAACGCTGAGTCTAATGCTGAGTCCAATGCTGAGTCCAACGCTGAGTTTAACGCTGAGTCCAACGCTGAGTTTAACGCTGAGTTAACGCTGAGTCCAACGCTGAGTCTAACGCTGAGTTCAACGCTGAGTCTAACGCTGAGTTCAACGCTGAGTCTAACGCTGAGTTAACGCTGAGTCCAACGCTGAGTCTAACGCTGAGTTCAACGCTGAGTCTAACGCTGAGTCCAACGCTGAGTCCAACGCTGAGTCCAACGCTGAGTTTAACGCTGAGTCCAACGCTGAGTCTAACGCTGAGTTCAACGCTGAGTCTAACGCTGAGTTCAACGCTGAGTCTAACGCTGAGTTAACGCTGAGTCCAACGCTGAGTCTAACGCTGAGTTCAACGCTGAGTCTAACGCTGAGTCCAACGCTGAGTCCAGCGCTGAGTCCAACGCTGAGTTTAACGCTGAGTCCAACGCTGAGTCTAACGCTGAGTCCAACGCTGAGTCTAATGCTGAGTCCAATGCTGAGTCCAACGCTGAGTTTAACGCTGAGTCCAACGCTGAGTTTAACGCTGAGTTAACGCTGAGTCCAACGCTGAGTCTAACGCTGAGTTCAACGCTGAGTCTAACGCTGAGTCCAACGCTGAGTCCAACGCTGAGTCCAACGCTGAGTTTAACGCTGAGTCCAACGCTGAGTCCAACGCTGAGTTCAACGCTGAGTCCAACGCTGAGTCCAACGCTGAGTCCAACGCTGAGTTTAACGCTGAGTCCAACGCTGAGTCCAACGCTGAGTTCAACGCTGAGTCCAACGCTGAGTCCAATGCTGAGTCTATCGCTGAGTCCAACGCTGAGTCCAACGCTGAGTCCAACGCTGAGTTTAACGCTGAGTCCAACGCTGAGTTCAACGCTGAGTCTAACGCTGAGTCCAACGCTGAGTCCAACGCTGAGTCCAACGCTGAGTTTAACGCTGAGTCCAACGCTGAGTCCAACGCTGAGTTCAACGCTGAGTCCAACGCTGAGTCCAATGCTGAGTCTAACGCTGAGTCCAACGCTGAGTCTAACGCTGAGTTCAACGCTGAGTCCAACGCTGAGTCTAACGCTGAGTCCAACGCTGAGTCTAATGCTGAGTCCAATGCTGAGTCCAACGCTGAGTTTAACGCTGAGTCCAACGCTGAGTTTAACGCTGAGTTAACGCTGAGTCCAACGCTGAGTCTAACGCTGAGTTCAACGCTGAGTCTAACGCTGAGTTCAACGCTGAGTCTAACGCTGAGTTAACGCTGAGTCCAACGCTGAGTCTAACGCTGAGTTCAACGCTGAGTCTAACGCTGAGTCCAACGCTGAGTCCAACGCTGAGTTTAACGCTGAGTCCAACGCTGAGTCCAACGCTGAGTTCAACGCTGAGTTAACGCTGAGTCTAACACTGAGTCTAACGCTGAGTTCAACGCTGAGTCTAACGCTGAGTCTAATGCTGAGTTCAACGCTGAGTCTAAAGCTGAGTCCAATGCTGAGTCTAACGCTGAGTCCAACGCTGAGTCTAACGCTGAGTTCAACGCTGAGTCCAACGCTGAGTCTAACGCTGAGTCCAACGCTGAGTCTAACGCTGAGTCCAACGCTGAGTTTAACGCTGAGTCCAACGCTGAGTCTAACGCTGAGTCCAACGCTGAGTCTAATGCTGAGTCCAATGCTGAGTCCAACGCTGAGTTTAACGCTGAGTCCAACGCTGAGTTTAACGCTGAGTTAACGCTGAGTCCAACGCTGAGTCTAACGCTGAGTTCAACGCTGAGTCTAACGCTGAGTTCAACGCTGAGTCTAACGCTGAGTTAACGCTGAGTCCAACGCTGAGTCTAACGCTGAGTTCAACGCTGAGTTTAACGCTGAGTCCAACGCTGAGTTTAACGCTGAGTCCAACGCTGAGTCCAACGCTGAGTTCAACGCTGAGTTAACGCTGAGTCTAACACTGAGTCTAACGCTGAGTTCAACGCTGAGTCCAATGCTGAGTCTAACGCTGAGTTCAACGCTGAGTCTAACGCTGAGTCCAATGCTGAGTCTAACGCTGAGTCTAACGCTGAGTCTAACGCTGAGTTCAACGCTGAGTCCAACGCTGAGTCTAACGCTGAGTCCAACTCTGAGTCCAACGCTGAGTCTAACGCTGAGTCCAACGCTGAGTTTAACGCTGAGTCCAACGCTGAGTCCAACGCTGAATTAACGCTGAGTTTAACGCTGAGTCTAACGCTGAGTCCAACGCTGAGTCCAACGCTGAGTCCAACGCTGAGTCTAACGCTGAGTCTAACGCTGAGTCTAACGCTGAGTTCAACGCTGAGTCCAACGCTGAGTCTAATGCTGAGTCCAACGCTGAGTCCAACGCTGAGTTTAACGCTGAGTCCAACGCTGAGTTTAACGCTGAGTCCAACGCTGAGTCTAACGCTGAGTGTAATGCCGAGTTTAACGCTGACTCTAACGCTGACAGGAAACATGCTCCACAGTGCCACCTCTGTCCCTGAAGGGCTCTAAATCCAGGGATTCCCCTCTAATTAGACAGATACTCAATTCACCCCCTGGTGGCTATAGGCGGTATAGAAAAGCATCAAAACATCACTTTCTTCGTTTTCCCTATAACCCTGTGGAGTGGAGCAAGCTGGCCCAAAATACTTGTAAAAATGTCCGAAGTCCCAACGCTAACATTTCTATCGACCATGGCAGCGATTTACATTTTTCACCAGTAGAAGTGCAAAAATAAACATGTTTCTATGACCCTAGGGTATGACTTCTTTGGGATAGGGACCCCAAACTCATCAGTCCTGAGCCCCCTAGAAGTCAAAACAAAGCCTGAAAATTTGGGGCTGCTCAGCCTTACCATTCGTCAGAAATCTCTGCTTTTGTACCTCAATACATAGGCCCTTATGAAAGCCTATGAGGGATTTTAGCACGTTTGAACCCCCATAACTCTGGTTTGCAGGGTGGTAGAGACCCTACACTTGGATTACAAAAAAGTCAATATCCTTTCTAACTTCCTACCAAATGCTGTGAGCCTCAGACGTTTCTATCGACCATGGCAGCGATTTACGTTTGTTACCAGTAGAAGTGCAAAAATAAACATGTTTCTATGACCCTAGGGTATGACTTCTTTGGGATAGAGATCCCAAACTCATCAGTCCTGAGCCCCCTAAAAGTCACAACAAAGCCTGAAAATTTGGGGCCGCTCAGCCTTACCGTTCGGCAGAAATCTCCACTTTTGTACCTCAAAACATAGGCCCTAATGAAAGCCTATGGGGGATTTTAGCATTTTTGCAACCCCATAACTCTGGTTTGCAGGGTGGTAGGGACCCCACACTTGGAGTACAAGTAAGTCAATATGCCTTCTATCTTCATGCCAAATACTGTGAGTTTTAGATGTTGCTATCAACCATGGCAGCGATTTACGTTTGTCACCAGTACAAGTGCAAAAATACATGTTTTTATGACTCTAGGGTATGAAATCTTTGGGGTAGGGACCCCAAACTCACCATTCCTGAGCCCCCTAAAAATTCCAACAAAGCCTGAAAATTTAGGGTCGCTCAGCCTTACCGTTTCGCAGAAATCTGCACTTTTGTACCCTCAAAACCTAGTCCCCAATGAAAGCCTATGGGAAATTTTTGCACATTTGCACCCCCATAACTCTGATTTGCATGGTGGTAGGAACCCCAAATTTGCAGTGTATGAAGGTTGTCATTTCCTCTACTGACATTCCAAATATCAAAAGTCTGGGATGTTCCTAACAGAAACAGCCTTTATTCATAATTTCCAATTTTGGGGTGCAATATCTCCAGTTCTCGGGGGGCTAGTAACCCCAGATTTTAAATTAATGTCGGACAATCCAGCCTCTACCTATGTACCAAGTTTCAAGAGCTTGGCTCATTCCTAACAGAAACGGCATCCAAAACTAACCCGTCCCCATAGACTTACATTGAGTGGGACGTTGGGACATTTTCTTCGTTTTCCCTATAACCCTGTGGAGCGGGCCAAGCTGGCACAAAATACTTGTAAGAATTTCCTAAGTCCCAACCCTAACCCTAACACTAACTTCAACCCTAACTTCAACCCTAACTTCTGAGTCTAACGCTGAGTCTAACGCTGAGTCTAACGCTGAGTCTAACGCTGAGTTCAACGCTGAGTCCAACGCTGAGTCTAATGCTGAGTCCAACCCTGAGTCCAACGCTGAGTTTAACGCTGAGTCCAACGCTGAGTTAACGCTGAGTCCAACGCTGAGTCTAACGCTGAGTCCAATGCTGAGTCTAACGCTGAGTCCAACGCTGAGTCTAACGCTGAGTTCAACGCTGAGTCCAACGCTGAGTCTAACGCTGAGTCCAACGCTGAGTCTAATGCTGAGTCCAATGCTGAGTCCAACGCTGAGTTTAACGCTGAGTCCAACGCTGAGTTTAACGCTGAGTTAACGCTGAGTCCAACGCTGAGTCTAACGCTGAGTTCAACGCTGAGTCTAACGCTGAGTTCAACGCTGAGTCTAACGCTGAGTTAACGCTGAGTCCAACGCTGAGTCTAACGCTGAGTTCAACGCTGAGTCTAACGCTGAGTTCAACGCTGAGTCTAACGCTGAGTCCAACGCTGAGTCCAACGCTGAGTCCAACGCTGAGTTTAACGCTGAGTCCAACGCTGAGTCTAACGCTGAGTCCAACGCTGAGTCTAATGCTGAGTCCAATGCTGAGTCCAACGCTGAGTTTAACGCTGAGTCCAACGCTGAGTTTAACGCTGAGTTAACGCTGAGTCCAACGCTGAGTCTAACGCTGAGTTCAACGCTGAGTCTAAGGCTGAGTCCAACGCTGAGTCCAACGCTGAGTCCAACGCTGAGTTTAACGCTGAGTCCAACGCTGAGTCCAACGCTGAGTTCAACGCTGAGTCCAACGCTGAGTCCAATGCTGAGTCTAACGCTGAGTCCAACGCTGAGTCTAACGCTGAGTCCAACGCTGAGTCTAACGCTGAGTCCAACGCTGAGTTTAACGCTGAGTTAACGCTGAGTCCAACGCTGAGTCTAACGCTGAGTTCAACGCTGAGTCTAACGCTGAGTTCAACGCTGAGTCTAACGCTGAGTTAACGCTGAGTCCAACGCTGAGTCTAACGCTGAGTTCAACGCTGAGTCTAACGCTGAGTCCAACGCTGAGTCCAACGCTGAGTCCAACGCTGAGTTTAACGCTGAGTCCAACGCTGAGTTTAACGCTGAGTTCAACGCTGAGTCTAACGCTGAGTCCAACGCTGAGTTTAACGCTGAGTTCAACGCTGAGTCTAACGCTGAGTTCAACGCTGAGTCTAACGCTGAGTTAACGCTGAGTCCAACGCTGAGTCTAACGCTGAGTTCAACGCTGAGTCTAACGCTGAGTCCAACGCTGAGTCCAGCGCTGAGTCCAACGCTGAGTTTAACGCTGAGTCCAACGCTGAGTCTAACGCTGAGTCCAACGCTGAGTCTAATGCTGAGTCCAATGCTGAGTCCAACGCTGAGTTTAACGCTGAGTCCAACGCTGAGTTTAACGCTGAGTTAACGCTGAGTCCAACGCTGAG
Source organism: Hyperolius riggenbachi (assembly GCF_040937935.1). Lineage (NCBI taxonomy): Eukaryota > Metazoa > Chordata > Amphibia > Anura > Hyperoliidae > Hyperolius > Hyperolius riggenbachi. The sequence continues at coordinate 345,407 of NW_027152365.1, forward strand.
TCTAACGCTGAGTTCATCGCTGAGTCTAACGCTGAGTCCAACGCTGAGTCCAACGCTGAGTCCAACGCTGAGTTTAACGCTGAGTCCAACGCTGAGTCCAACGCTGAGTTCAACGCTGAGTCCAACGCTGAGTCCAACGCTGAGTCCAACGCTGAGTTTAACGCTGAGTCCAACGCTGAGTCCAACGCTGAGTTCAACGCTGAGTCCAACGCTGAGTCCAATGCTGAGTCTAACGCTGAGTCCAACGCTGAGTCCAACGCTGAGTCCAACGCTGAGTTTAACGCTGAGTCCAACGCTGAGTTCAACGCTGAGTCTAACGCTGAGTCCAACGCTGAGTCCAACGCTGAGTCCAACGCTGAGTTTAACGCTGAGTCCAACGCTGAGTCCAACGCTGAGTTCAACGCTGAGTCCAACGCTGAGTCCAATGCTGAGTCTAACGCTGAGTCCAACGCTGAGTCTAACGCTGAGTTCAACGCTGAGTCCAACGCTGAGTCTAACGCTGAGTCCAACGCTGAGTCTAATGCTGAGTCCAATGCTGAGTCCAACGCTGAGTTTAACGCTGAGTCCAACGCTGAGTTTAACGCTGAGTTAACGCTGAGTCCAACGCTGAGTCTAACGCTGAGTTCAACGCTGAGTCTAACGCTGAGTTCAACGCTGAGTCTAACGCTGAGTTAACGCTGAGTCCAACGCTGAGTCTAACGCTGAGTTCAACGCTGAGTCTAACGCTGAGTCCAACGCTGAGTCCAACGCTGAGTTTAACGCTGAGTCCAACGCTGAGTCCAACGCTGAGTTCAACGCTGAGTTAACGCTGAGTCTAACACTGAGTCTAACGCTGAGTTCAACGCTGAGTCTAACGCTGAGTCTAATGCTGAGTTCAACGCTGAGTCTAAAGCTGAGTCCAATGCTGAGTCTAACGCTGAGTCCAACGCTGAGTCTAACGCTGAGTTCAACGCTGAGTCCAACGCTGAGTCTAACGCTGAGTCCAACGCTGAGTCTAACGCTGAGTCCAACGCTGAGTTTAACGCTGAGTCCAACGCTGAGTCTAACGCTGAGTCCAACGCTGAGTCTAATGCTGAGTCCAATGCTGAGTCCAACGCTGAGTTTAACGCTGAGTCCAACGCTGAGTTTAACGCTGAGTTAACGCTGAGTCCAACGCTCAGTCTAACGCTGAGTTCAACGCTGAGTCTAACGCTGAGTTCAACGCTGAGTCTAACGCTGAGTTAACGCTGAGTCCAACGCTGAGTCTAACGCTGAGTTCAACGCTGAGTTTAACGCTGAGTCCAACGCTGAGTTTAACGCTGAGTCCAACGCTGAGTCCAACGCTGAGTTCAACGCTGAGTTAACGCTGAGTCTAACACTGAGTCTAACGCTGAGTTCAACGCTGAGTCCAATGCTGAGTCTAACGCTGAGTTCAACGCTGAGTCTAACGCTGAGTCCAATGCTGAGTCTAACGCTGAGTCTAACGCTGAGTCTAACGCTGAGTTCAACGCTGAGTCCAACGCTGAGTCTAACGCTGAGTCCAACTCTGAGTCCAACGCTGAGTCTAACGCTGAGTTCAACGCTGAGTCTAAGGCTGAGTCCAACGCTGAGTCCAACGCTGAGTCCAACGCTGAGTTTAACGCTGAGTCCAACGCTGAGTCCAACGCTGAGTTCAACGCTGAGTCCAACGCTGAGTCCAATGCTGAGTCTAACGCTGAGTCCAACGCTGAGTCTAACGCTGAGTCCAACGCTGAGTCTAACGCTGAGTCCAACGCTGAGTTTAACGCTGAGTTAACGCTGAGTCCAACGCTGAGTCTAACGCTGAGTTCAACGCTGAGTCTAACGCTGAGTTCAACGCTGAGTCTAACGCTGAGTTAACGCTGAGTCCAACGCTGAGTCTAACGCTGAGTTCAACGCTGAGTCTAACGCTGAGTCCAACGCTGAGTCCAACGCTGAGTCCAACGCTGAGTTTAACGCTGAGTCCAACGCTGAGTCTAACGCTGAGTTCAACGCTGAGTCTAACGCTGAGTTCAACGCTGAGTCTAACGCTGAGTTAACGCTGAGTCCAACGCTGAGTCTAACGCTGAGTTCAACGCTGAGTCTAACGCTGAGTCCAACGCTGAGTCCAGCGCTGAGTCCAACGCTGAGTTTAACGCTGAGTCCAACGCTGAGTCTAACGCTGAGTCCAACGCTGAGTCTAATGCTGAGTCCAATGCTGAGTCCAACGCTGAGTTTAACGCTGAGTCCAACGCTGAGTTTAACGCTGAGTTAACGCTGAGTCCAACGCTGAGTTTAACGCTGAGTCCAACGCTGAGTTTAACGCTGAGTTAACGCTGAGTCCAACGCTGAGTCTAACGCTGAGTTCAACGCTGAGTCTAACGCTGAGTCCAACGCTGAGTCCAACGCTGAGTCCAACGCTGAGTTTAACGCTGAGTCCAACGCTGAGTCCAACGCTGAGTTCAACGCTGAGTCCAACGCTGAGTCCAACGCTGAGTCCAACGCTGAGTTTAACGCTGAGTCCAACGCTGAGTCCAACGCTGAGTTCAACGCTGAGTTCAACGCTGAGTCCAACGCTGAGTCCAATGCTGAGTCTAACGCTGAGTCCAACGCTGAGTCCAACGCTGAGTTTAACGCTGAGTCCAACGCTGAGTTCAACGCTGAGTTCAACGCTGAGTCTAACGCTGAGTCCAACGCTGAGTCCAACGCTGAGTCCAACGCTGAGTTTAACGCTGAGTCCAACGCTGAGTCCAACGCTGAGTTCAACGCTGAGTCCAACGCTGAGTCCAATGCTGAGTCTAACGCTGAGTCCAACGCTGAGTCTAACGCTGAGTTCAACGCTGAGTCCAACGCTGAGTCTAACGCTGAGTCCAACGCTGAGTCTAATGCTGAGTCCAATGCTGAGTCCAACGCTGAGTTTAACGCTGAGTCCAACGCTGAGTTTAACGCTGAGTTAACGCTGAGTCCAACGCTGAGTCTAACGCTGAGTTCAACGCTGAGTCTAACGCTGAGTTTAACGCTGAGTCTAACGCTGAGTTAACGCTGAGTCCAACGCTGAGTCTAACGCTGAGTTCAACGCTGAGTCTAACGCTGAGTCCAACGCTGAGTCCAACGCTGAGTTTAACGCTGAGTCCAACGCTGAGTCCAACGCTGAGTTCAACGCTGAGTTAACGCTGAGTCTAACACTGAGTCTAACGCTGAGTTCAACGCTGAGTCTAACGCTGAGTCTAATGCTGAGTTCAACGCTGAGTCTAAAGCTGAGTCCAATGCTGAGTCTAACGCTGAGTCCAACGCTGAGTCTAACGCTGAGTTCAACGCTGAGTCCAACGCTGAGTCTAACGCTGAGTCCAACGCTGAGTCTAACGCTGAGTCCAACGCTGAGTTTAACGCTGAGTCCAACGCTGAGTCTAACGCTGAGTCCAACGCTGAGTCTAATGCTGAGTCCAATGCTGAGTCCAACGCTGAGTTTAACGCTGAGTCCAACGCTGAGTTTAACGCTGAGTTAACGCTGAGTCCAACGCTGAGTCTAACGCTGAGTTCAACGCTGAGTCTAACGCTGAGTTCAACGCTGAGTCTAACGCTGAGTTAACGCTGAGTCCAACGCTGAGTCTAACGCTGAGTTCAACGCTGAGTTTAACGCTGAGTCCAACGCTGAGTTTAACGCTGAGTCCAACGCTGAGTCCAACGCTGAGTTCAACGCTGAGTTAACGCTGAGTCTAACACTGAGTCTAACGCTGAGTTCAACGCTGAGTCCAATGCTGAGTCTAACGCTGAGTTCAACGCTGAGTCTAACGCTGAGTCCAATGCTGAGTCTAACGCTGAGTCTAACGCTGAGTCTAACGCTGAGTTCAACGCTGAGTCCAACGCTGAGTCTAACGCTGAGTCCAACTCTGAGTCCAACGCTGAGTCTAACGCTGAGTCCAACGCTGAGTTTAACGCTGAGTCCAACGCTGAGTCCAACGCTGAATTAACGCTGAGTTTAACGCTGAGTCTAACGCTGAGTCCAACGCTGAGTCCAACGCTGAGTCCAACGCTGAGTCTAACGCTGAGTCTAACGCTGAGTCTAACGCTGAGTTCAACGCTGAGTCCAACGCTGAGTCTAATGCTGAGTCCAACGCTGAGTCCAACGCTGAGTTTAACGCTGAGTCCAACGCTGAGTTTAACGCTGAGTCCAACGCTGAGTCTAACGCTGAGTGTAATGCCGAGTTTAACGCTGACTCTAACGCTGACAGGAAACATGCTCCACAGTGCCACCTCTGTCCCTGAAGGGCTCTAAATCCAGGGATTCCCCTCTAATTAGACAGATACTCAATTCACCCCCTGGTGGCTATAGGCGGTATAGAAAAGCATCAAAACATCACTTTCTTCGTTTTCCCTATAACCCTGTGGAGTGGAGCAAGCTGGCCCAAAATACTTGTAAAAATGTCCGAAGTCCCAACGCTAACATTTCTATCGACCATGGCAGCGATTTACATTTTTCACCAGTAGAAGTGCAAAAATAAACATGTTTCTATGACCCTAGGGTATGACTTCTTTGGGATAGGGACCCCAAACTCATCAGTCCTGAGCCCCCTAGAAGTCAAAACAAAGCCTGAAAATTTGGGGCTGCTCAGCCTTACCATTCGTCAGAAATCTCTGCTTTTGTACCTCAATACATAGGCCCTTATGAAAGCCTATGAGGGATTTTAGCACGTTTGAACCCCCATAACTCTGGTTTGCAGGGTGGTAGAGACCCTACACTTGGATTACAAAAAAGTCAATATCCTTTCTAACTTCCTACCAAATGCTGTGAGCCTCAGACGTTTCTATCGACCATGGCAGCGATTTACGTTTGTTACCAGTAGAAGTGCAAAAATAAACATGTTTCTATGACCCTAGGGTATGACTTCTTTGGGATAGAGATCCCAAACTCATCAGTCCTGAGCCCCCTAAAAGTCACAACAAAGCCTGAAAATTTGGGGCCGCTCAGCCTTACCGTTCGGCAGAAATCTCCACTTTTGTACCTCAAAACATAGGCCCTAATGAAAGCCTATGGGGGATTTTAGCATTTTTGCAACCCCATAACTCTGGTTTGCAGGGTGGTAGGGACCCCACACTTGGAGTACAAGTAAGTCAATATGCCTTCTATCTTCATGCCAAATACTGTGAGTTTTAGATGTTGCTATCAACCATGGCAGCGATTTACGTTTGTCACCAGTACAAGTGCAAAAATACATGTTTTTATGACTCTAGGGTATGAAATCTTTGGGGTAGGGACCCCAAACTCACCATTCCTGAGCCCCCTAAAAATTCCAACAAAGCCTGAAAATTTAGGGTCGCTCAGCCTTACCGTTTCGCAGAAATCTGCACTTTTGTACCCTCAAAACCTAGTCCCCAATGAAAGCCTATGGGAAATTTTTGCACATTTGCACCCCCATAACTCTGATTTGCATGGTGGTAGGAACCCCAAATTTGCAGTGTATGAAGGTTGTCATTTCCTCTACTGACATTCCAAATATCAAAAGTCTGGGATGTTCCTAACAGAAACAGCCTTTATTCATAATTTCCAATTTTGGGGTGCAATATCTCCAGTTCTCGGGGGGCTAGTAACCCCAGATTTTAAATTAATGTCGGACAATCCAGCCTCTACCTATGTACCAAGTTTCAAGAGCTTGGCTCATTCCTAACAGAAACGGCATCCAAAACTAACCCGTCCCCATAGACTTACATTGAGTGGGACGTTGGGACATTTTCTTCGTTTTCCCTATAACCCTGTGGAGCGGGCCAAGCTGGCACAAAATACTTGTAAGAATTTCCTAAGTCCCAACCCTAACCCTAACACTAACTTCAACCCTAACTTCAACCCTAACTTCTGAGTCTAACGCTGAGTCTAACGCTGAGTCTAACGCTGAGTCTAACGCTGAGTTCAACGCTGAGTCCAACGCTGAGTCTAATGCTGAGTCCAACCCTGAGTCCAACGCTGAGTTTAACGCTGAGTCCAACGCTGAGTTAACGCTGAGTCCAACGCTGAGTCTAACGCTGAGTCCAATGCTGAGTCTAACGCTGAGTCCAACGCTGAGTCTAACGCTGAGTTCAACGCTGAGTCCAACGCTGAGTCTAACGCTGAGTCCAACGCTGAGTCTAATGCTGAGTCCAATGCTGAGTCCAACGCTGAGTTTAACGCTGAGTCCAACGCTGAGTTTAACGCTGAGTTAACGCTGAGTCCAACGCTGAGTCTAACGCTGAGTTCAACGCTGAGTCTAACGCTGAGTTCAACGCTGAGTCTAACGCTGAGTTAACGCTGAGTCCAACGCTGAGTCTAACGCTGAGTTCAACGCTGAGTCTAACGCTGAGTTCAACGCTGAGTCTAACGCTGAGTCCAACGCTGAGTCCAACGCTGAGTCCAACGCTGAGTTTAACGCTGAGTCCAACGCTGAGTCTAACGCTGAGTCCAACGCTGAGTCTAATGCTGAGTCCAATGCTGAGTCCAACGCTGAGTTTAACGCTGAGTCCAACGCTGAGTTTAACGCTGAGTTAACGCTGAGTCCAACGCTGAGTCTAACGCTGAGTTCAACGCTGAGTCTAAGGCTGAGTCCAACGCTGAGTCCAACGCTGAGTCCAACGCTGAGTTTAACGCTGAGTCCAACGCTGAGTCCAACGCTGAGTTCAACGCTGAGTCCAACGCTGAGTCCAATGCTGAGTCTAACGCTGAGTCCAACGCTGAGTCTAACGCTGAGTCCAACGCTGAGTCTAACGCTGAGTCCAACGCTGAGTTTAACGCTGAGTTAACGCTGAGTCCAACGCTGAGTCTAACGCTGAGTTCAACGCTGAGTCTAACGCTGAGTTCAACGCTGAGTCTAACGCTGAGTTAACGCTGAGTCCAACGCTGAGTCTAACGCTGAGTTCAACGCTGAGTCTAACGCTGAGTCCAACGCTGAGTCCAACGCTGAGTCCAACGCTGAGTTTAACGCTGAGTCCAACGCTGAGTTTAACGCTGAGTTCAACGCTGAGTCTAACGCTGAGTTCAACGCTGAGTCTAACGCTGAGTTAACGCTGAGTCCAACGCTGAGTCTAACGCTGAGTTCAACGCTGAGTCTAACGCTGAGTCCAACGCTGAGTCCAGCGCTGAGTCCAACGCTGAGTTTAACGCTGAGTCCAACGCTGAGTCTAACGCTGAGTCCAACGCTGAGTCTAATGCTGAGTCCAATGCTGAGTCCAACGCTGAGTTTAACGCTGAGTCCAACGCTGAGTTTAACGCTGAGTTAACGCTGAGTCCAACGCTGAGTCTAACGCTGAGTTCATCGCTGAGTCTAACGCTGAGTCCAACGCTGAGTCCAACGCTGAGTCCAACGCTGAGTTTAACGCTGAGTCCAACGCTGAGTCCAACGCTGAGTTCAACGCTGAGTCCAACGCTGAGTCCAACGCTGAGTCCAACGCTGAGTTTAACGCTGAGTCCAACGCTGAGTCCAACGCTGAGTTCAACGCTGAGTCCAACGCTGAGTCCAATGCTGAGTCTAACGCTGAGTCCAACGCTGAGTCCAACGCTGAGTCCAACGCTGAGTTTAACGCTGAGTCCAACGCTGAGTTCAACGCTGAGTCTAACGCTGAGTCCAACGCTGAGTCCAACGCTGAGTCCAACGCTGAGTTTAACGCTGAGTCCAACGCTGAGTCCAACGCTGAGTTCAACGCTGAGTCCAACGCTGAGTCCAATGCTGAGTCTAACGCTGAGTCCAACGCTGAGTCTAACGCTGAGTTCAACGCTGAGTCCAACGCTGAGTCTAACGCTGAGTCCAACGCTGAGTCTAATGCTGAGTCCAATGCTGAGTCCAACGCTGAGTTTAACGCTGAGTCCAACGCTGAGTTTAACGCTGAGTTAACGCTGAGTCCAACGCTGAGTCTAACGCTGAGTTCAACGCTGAGTCTAACGCTGAGTTCAACGCTGAGTCTAACGCTGAGTTAACGCTGAGTCCAACGCTGAGTCTAACGCTGAGTTCAACGCTGAGTCTAACGCTGAGTCCAACGCTGAGTCCAACGCTGAGTTTAACGCTGAGTCCAACGCTGAGTCCAACGCTGAGTTCAACGCTGAGTTAACGCTGAGTCTAACACTGAGTCTAACGCTGAGTTCAACGCTGAGTCTAACGCTGAGTCTAATGCTGAGTTCAACGCTGAGTCTAAAGCTGAGTCCAATGCTGAGTCTAACGCTGAGTCCAACGCTGAGTCTAACGCTGAGTTCAACGCTGAGTCCAACGCTGAGTCTAACGCTGAGTCCAACGCTGAGTCTAACGCTGAGTCCAACGCTGAGTTTAACGCTGAGTCCAACGCTGAGTCTAACGCTGAGTCCAACGCTGAGTCTAATGCTGAGTCCAATGCTGAGTCCAACGCTGAGTTTAACGCTGAGTCCAACGCTGAGTTTAACGCTGAGTTAACGCTGAGTCCAACGCTCAGTCTAACGCTGAGTTCAACGCTGAGTCTAACGCTGAGTTCAACGCTGAGTCTAACGCTGAGTTAACGCTGAGTCCAACGCTGAGTCTAACGCTGAGTTCAACGCTGAGTTTAACGCTGAGTCCAACGCTGAGTTTAACGCTGAGTCCAACGCTGAGTCCAACGCTGAGTTCAACGCTGAGTTAACGCTGAGTCTAACACTGAGTCTAACGCTGAGTTCAACGCTGAGTCCAATGCTGAGTCTAACGCTGAGTTCAACGCTGAGTCTAACGCTGAGTCCAATGCTGAGTCTAACGCTGAGTCTAACGCTGAGTCTAACGCTGAGTTCAACGCTGAGTCCAACGCTGAGTCTAACGCTGAGTCCAACTCTGAGTCCAACGCTGAGTCTAACGCTGAGTTCAACGCTGAGTCTAAGGCTGAGTCCAACGCTGAGTCCAACGCTGAGTCCAACGCTGAGTTTAACGCTGAGTCCAACGCTGAGTCCAACGCTGAGTTCAACGCTGAGTCCAACGCTGAGTCCAATGCTGAGTCTAACGCTGAGTCCAACGCTGAGTCTAACGCTGAGTCCAACGCTGAGTCTAACGCTGAGTCCAACGCTGAGTTTAACGCTGAGTTAACGCTGAGTCCAACGCTGAGTCTAACGCTGAGTTCAACGCTGAGTCTAACGCTGAGTTCAACGCTGAGTCTAACGCTGAGTTAACGCTGAGTCCAACGCTGAGTCTAACGCTGAGTTCAACGCTGAGTCTAACGCTGAGTCCAACGCTGAGTCCAACGCTGAGTCCAACGCTGAGTTTAACGCTGAGTCCAACGCTGAGTCTAACGCTGAGTTCAACGCTGAGTCTAACGCTGAGTTCAACGCTGAGTCTAACGCTGAGTTAACGCTGAGTCCAACGCTGAGTCTAACGCTGAGTTCAACGCTGAGTCTAACGCTGAGTCCAACGCTGAGTCCAGCGCTGAGTCCAACGCTGAGTTTAACGCTGAGTCCAACGCTGAGTCTAACGCTGAGTCCAACGCTGAGTCTAATGCTGAGTCCAATGCTGAGTCCAACGCTGAGTTTAACGCTGAGTCCAACGCTGAGTTTAACGCTGAGTTAACGCTGAGTCCAACGCTGAGTTTAACGCTGAGTCCAACGCTGAGTTTAACGCTGAGTTAACGCTGAGTCCAACGCTGAGTCTAACGCTGAGTTCAACGCTGAGTCTAACGCTGAGTCCAACGCTGAGTCCAACGCTGAGTCCAACGCTGAGTTTAACGCTGAGTCCAACGCTGAGTCCAACGCTGAGTTCAACGCTGAGTCCAACGCTGAGTCCAACGCTGAGTCCAACGCTGAGTTTAACGCTGAGTCCAACGCTGAGTCCAACGCTGAGTTCAACGCTGAGTTCAACGCTGAGTCCAACGCTGAGTCCAATGCTGAGTCTAACGCTGAGTCCAACGCTGAGTCCAACGCTGAGTTTAACGCTGAGTCCAACGCTGAGTTCAACGCTGAGTTCAACGCTGAGTCTAACGCTGAGTCCAACGCTGAGTCCAACGCTGAGTCCAACGCTGAGTTTAACGCTGAGTCCAACGCTGAGTCCAACGCTGAGTTCAACGCTGAGTCCAACGCTGAGTCCAATGCTGAGTCTAACGCTGAGTCCAACGCTGAGTCTAACGCTGAGTTCAACGCTGAGTCCAACGCTGAGTCTAACGCTGAGTCCAACGCTGAGTCTAATGCTGAGTCCAATGCTGAGTCCAACGCTGAGTTTAACGCTGAGTCCAACGCTGAGTTTAACGCTGAGTTAACGCTGAGTCCAACGCTGAGTCTAACGCTGAGTTCAACGCTGAGTCTAACGCTGAGTTTAACGCTGAGTCTAACGCTGAGTTAACGCTGAGTCCAACGCTGAGTCTAACGCTGAGTTCAACGCTGAGTCTAACGCTGAGTCCAACGCTGAGTCCAACGCTGAGTTTAACGCTGAGTCCAACGCTGAGTCCAACGCTGAGTTCAACGCTGAGTTAACGCTGAGTCTAACACTGAGTCTAACGCTGAGTTCAACGCTGAGTCTAACGCTGAGTCTAATGCTGAGTTCAACGCTGAGTCTAAAGCTGAGTCCAATGCTGAGTCTAACGCTGAGTCCAACGCTGAGTCTAACGCTGAGTTCAACGCTGAGTCCAACGCTGAGTCTAACGCTGAGTCCAACGCTGAGTCTAACGCTGAGTCCAACGCTGAGTTTAACGCTGAGTCCAACGCTGAGTCTAACGCTGAGTCCAACGCTGAGTCTAATGCTGAGTCCAATGCTGAGTCCAACGCTGAGTTTAACGCTGAGTCCAACGCTGAGTTTAACGCTGAGTTAACGCTGAGTCCAACGCTGAGTCTAACGCTGAGTTCAACGCTGAGTCTAACGCTGAGTTCAACGCTGAGTCTAACGCTGAGTTAACGCTGAGTCCAACGCTGAGTCTAACGCTGAGTTCAACGCTGAGTTTAACGCTGAGTCCAACGCTGAGTTTAACGCTGAGTCCAACGCTGAGTCCAACGCTGAGTTCAACGCTGAGTTAACGCTGAGTCTAACACTGAGTCTAACGCTGAGTTCAACGCTGAGTCCAATGCTGAGTCTAACGCTGAGTTCAACGCTGAGTCTAACGCTGAGTCCAATGCTGAGTCTAACGCTGAGTCTAACGCTGAGTCTAACGCTGAGTTCAACGCTGAGTCCAACGCTGAGTCTAACGCTGAGTCCAACTCTGAGTCCAACGCTGAGTCTAACGCTGAGTCCAACGCTGAGTTTAACGCTGAGTCCAACGCTGAGTCCAACGCTGAATTAACGCTGAGTTTAACGCTGAGTCTAACGCTGAGTCCAACGCTGAGTCCAACGCTGAGTCCAACGCTGAGTCTAACGCTGAGTCTAACGCTGAGTCTAACGCTGAGTTCAACGCTGAGTCCAACGCTGAGTCTAATGCTGAGTCCAACGCTGAGTCCAACGCTGAGTTTAACGCTGAGTCCAACGCTGAGTTTAACGCTGAGTCCAACGCTGAGTCTAACGCTGAGTGTAATGCCGAGTTTAACGCTGACTCTAACGCTGACAGGAAACATGCTCCACAGTGCCACCTCTGTCCCTGAAGGGCTCTAAATCCAGGGATTCCCCTCTAATTAGACAGATACTCAATTCACCCCCTGGTGGCTATAGGCGGTATAGAAAAGCATCAAAACATCACTTTCTTCGTTTTCCCTATAACCCTGTGGAGTGGAGCAAGCTGGCCCAAAATACTTGTAAAAATGTCCGAAGTCCCAACGCTAACATTTCTATCGACCATGGCAGCGATTTACATTTTTCACCAGTAGAAGTGCAAAAATAAACATGTTTCTATGACCCTAGGGTATGACTTCTTTGGGATAGGGACCCCAAACTCATCAGTCCTGAGCCCCCTAGAAGTCAAAACAAAGCCTGAAAATTTGGGGCTGCTCAGCCTTACCATTCGTCAGAAATCTCTGCTTTTGTACCTCAATACATAGGCCCTTATGAAAGCCTATGAGGGATTTTAGCACGTTTGAACCCCCATAACTCTGGTTTGCAGGGTGGTAGAGACCCTACACTTGGATTACAAAAAAGTCAATATCCTTTCTAACTTCCTACCAAATGCTGTGAGCCTCAGACGTTTCTATCGACCATGGCAGCGATTTACGTTTGTTACCAGTAGAAGTGCAAAAATAAACATGTTTCTATGACCCTAGGGTATGACTTCTTTGGGATAGAGATCCCAAACTCATCAGTCCTGAGCCCCCTAAAAGTCACAACAAAGCCTGAAAATTTGGGGCCGCTCAGCCTTACCGTTCGGCAGAAATCTCCACTTTTGTACCTCAAAACATAGGCCCTAATGAAAGCCTATGGGGGATTTTAGCATTTTTGCAACCCCATAACTCTGGTTTGCAGGGTGGTAGGGACCCCACACTTGGAGTACAAGTAAGTCAATATGCCTTCTATCTTCATGCCAAATACTGTGAGTTTTAGATGTTGCTATCAACCATGGCAGCGATTTACGTTTGTCACCAGTACAAGTGCAAAAATACATGTTTTTATGACTCTAGGGTATGAAATCTTTGGGGTAGGGACCCGAAACTCACCATTCCTGAGCCCCCTAAAAATTCCAACAAAGCCTGAAAATTTAGGGTCGCTCAGCCTTACCGTTTCGCAGAAATCTGCACTTTTGTACCCTCAAAACCTAGTCCCCAATGAAAGCCTATGGGAAATTTTTGCACATTTGCACCCCCATAACTCTGATTTGCATGGTGGTAGGAACCCCAAATTTGCAGTGTATGAAGGTTGTCATTTCCTCTACTGACATTCCAAATATCAAAAGTCTGGGATGTTCCTAACAGAAACAGCCTTTATTCATAATTTCCAATTTTGGGGTGCAATATCTCCAGTTCTCGGGGGGCTAGTAACCCCAGATTTTAAATTAATGTCGGACAATCCAGCCTCTACCTATGTACCAAGTTTCAAGAGCTTGGCTCATTCCTAACAGAAACGGCATCCAAAACTAACCCGTCCCCATAGACTTACATTGAGTGGGACGTTGGGACATTTTCTTCGTTTTCCCTATAACCCTGTGGAGCGGGCCAAGCTGGCACAAAATACTTGTAAGAATTTCCTAAGTCCCAACCCTAACCCTAACACTAACTTCAACCCTAACTTCAACCCTAACTTCTGAGTCTAACGCTGAGTCTAACGCTGAGTCTAACGCTGAGTCTAACGCTGAGTTCAACGCTGAGTCCAACGCTGAGTCTAATGCTGAGTCCAACGCTGAGTCCAACGCTGAGTTTAACGCTGAGTCCAACGCTGAGTTAACGCTGAGTCCAACGCTGAGTCTAACGCTGAGTCCAATGCTGAGTCTAACGCTGAGTCCAACGCTGAGTCTAACGCTGAGTTCAACGCTGAGTCCAACGCTGAGTCTAACGCTGAGTCCAACGCTGAGTCTAATGCTGAGTCCAATGCTGAGTCCAACGCTGAGTTTAACGCTGAGTCCAACGCTGAGTTTAACGCTGAGTTAACGCTGAGTCCAACGCTGAGTCTAACGCTGAGTTCAACGCTGAGTCTAACGCTGAGTTCAACGCTGAGTCTAACGCTGAGTTAACGCTGAGTCCAACGCTGAGTCTAACGCTGAGTTCAACGCTGAGTCTAACGCTGAGTTCAACGCTGAGTCTAACGCTGAGTCCAACGCTGAGTCCAACGCTGAGTCCAACGCTGAGTTTAACGCTGAGTCCAACGCTGAGTCTAACGCTGAGTCCAACGCTGAGTCTAATGCTGAGTCCAATGCTGAGTCCAACGCTGAGTTTAACGCTGAGTCCAACGCTGAGTTTAACGCTGAGTTAACGCTGAGTCCAACGCTGAGTCTAACGCTGAGTTCAACGCTGAGTCTAAGGCTGAGTCCAACGCTGAGTCCAACGCTGAGTCCAACGCTGAGTTTAACGCTGAGTCCAACGCTGAGTCCAACGCTGAGTTCAACGCTGAGTCCAACGCTGAGTCCAATGCTGAGTCTAACGCTGAGTCCAACGCTGAGTCTAACGCTGAGTCCAACGCTGAGTCTAACGCTGAGTCCAACGCTGAGTTTAACGCTGAGTTAACGCTGAGTCCAACGCTGAGTCTAACGCTGAGTTCAACGCTGAGTCTAACGCTGAGTTCAACGCTGAGTCTAACGCTGAGTTAACGCTGAGTCCAACGCTGAGTCTAACGCTGAGTTCAACGCTGAGTCTAACGCTGAGTCCAACGCTAAGTCCAACGCTGAGTCCAACGCTGAGTTTAACGCTGAGTCCAACGCTGAGTCTAACGCTGAGTTCAACGCTGAGTCTAACGCTGAGTTCAACGCTGAGTCTAACGCTGAGTTAACGCTGAGTCCAACGCTGAGTCTAACGCTGAGTTCAACGCTGAGTCTAACGCTGAGTCCAACGCTGAGTCCAGCGCTGAGTCCAACGCTGAGTTTAACGCTGAGTCCAACGCTGAGTCTAACGCTGAGTCCAACGCTGAGTCTAATGCTGAGTCCAATGCTGAGTCCAACGCTGAGTTTAACGCTGAGTCCAACGCTGAGTTTAACGCTGAGTTAACGCTGAGTCCAACGCTGAGTCTAACGCTGAGTTCATCGCTGAGTCTAACGCTGAGTCCAACGCTGAGTCCAACGCTGAGTCCAACGCTGAGTTTAACGCTGAGTCCAACGCTGAGTCCAACGCTGAGTTCAACGCTGAGTCCAACGCTGAGTCCAACGCTGAGTCCAACGCTGAGTTTAACGCTGAGTCCAACGCTGAGTCCAACGCTGAGTTCAACGCTGAGTCCAACGCTGAGTCCAATGCTGAGTCTAACGCTGAGTCCAACGCTGAGTCCAACGCTGAGTCCAACGCTGAGTTTAACGCTGAGTCCAACGCTGAGTTCAACGCTGAGTCTAACGCTGAGTCCAACGCTGAGTCCAACGCTGAGTCCAACGCTGAGTTTAACGCTGAGTCCAACGCTGAGTCCAACGCTGAGTTCAACGCTGAGTCCAACGCTGAGTCCAATGCTGAGTCTAACGCTGAGTCCAACGCTGAGTCTAACGCTGAGTTCAACGCTGAGTCCAACGCTGAGTCTAACGCTGAGTCCAACGCTGAGTCTAATGCTGAGTCCAATGCTGAGTCCAACGCTGAGTTTAACGCTGAGTCCAACGCTGAGTTTAACGCTGAGTTAACGCTGAGTCCAACGCTGAGTCTAACGCTGAGTTCAACGCTGAGTCTAACGCTGAGTTCAACGCTGAGTCTAACGCTGAGTTAACGCTGAGTCCAACGCTGAGTCTAACGCTGAGTTCAACGCTGAGTCTAACGCTGAGTCCAACGCTGAGTCCAACGCTGAGTTTAACGCTGAGTCCAACGCTGAGTCCAACGCTGAGTTCAACGCTGAGTTAACGCTGAGTCTAACACTGAGTCTAACGCTGAGTTCAACGCTGAGTCTAACGCTGAGTCTAATGCTGAGTTCAACGCTGAGTCTAAAGCTGAGTCCAATGCTGAGTCTAACGCTGAGTCCAACGCTGAGTCTAACGCTGAGTTCAACGCTGAGTCCAACGCTGAGTCTAACGCTGAGTCCAACGCTGAGTCTAACGCTGAGTCCAACGCTGAGTTTAACGCTGAGTCCAACGCTGAGTCTAACGCTGAGTCCAACGCTGAGTCTAATGCTGAGTCCAATGCTGAGTCCAACGCTGAGTTTAACGCTGAGTCCAACGCTGAGTTTAACGCTGAGTTAACGCTGAGTCCAACGCTGAGTCTAACGCTGAGTTCAACGCTGAGTCTAACGCTGAGTTCAACGCTGAGTCTAACGCTGAGTTAACGCTGAGTCCAACGCTGAGTCTAACGCTGAGTTCAACGCTGAGTTTAACGCTGAGTCCAACGCTGAGTTTAACGCTGAGTCCAACGCTGAGTCCAACGCTGAGTTCAACGCTGAGTTAACGCTGAGTCTAACACTGAGTCTAACGCTGAGTTCAACGCTGAGTCCAATGCTGAGTCTAACGCTGAGTTCAACGCTGAGTCTAACGCTGAGTCCAATGCTGAGTCTAACGCTGAGTCTAACGCTGAGTCTAACGCTGAGTTCAACGCTGAGTCCAACGCTGAGTCTAACGCTGAGTCCAACTCTGAGTCCAACGCTGAGTCTAACGCTGAGTTCAACGCTGAGTCTAAGGCTGAGTCCAACGCTGAGTCCAACGCTGAGTCCAACGCTGAGTTTAACGCTGAGTCCAACGCTGAGTCCAACGCTGAGTTCAACGCTGAGTCCAACGCTGAGTCCAATGCTGAGTCTAACGCTGAGTCCAACGCTGAGTCTAACGCTGAGTCCAACGCTGAGTCTAACGCTGAGTCCAACGCTGAGTTTAACGCTGAGTTAACGCTGAGTCCAACGCTGAGTCTAACGCTGAGTTCAACGCTGAGTCTAACGCTGAGTTCAACGCTGAGTCTAACGCTGAGTTAACGCTGAGTCCAACGCTGAGTCTAACGCTGAGTTCAACGCTGAGTCTAACGCTGAGTCCAACGCTGAGTCCAACGCTGAGTCCAACGCTGAGTTTAACGCTGAGTCCAACGCTGAGTCTAACGCTGAGTTCAACGCTGAGTCTAACGCTGAGTTCAACGCTGAGTCTAACGCTGAGTTAACGCTGAGTCCAACGCTGAGTCTAACGCTGAGTTCAACGCTGAGTCTAACGCTGAGTCCAACGCTGAGTCCAGCGCTGAGTCCAACGCTGAGTTTAACGCTGAGTCCAACGCTGAGTCTAACGCTGAGTCCAACGCTGAGTCTAATGCTGAGTCCAATGCTGAGTCCAACGCTGAGTTTAACGCTGAGTCCAACGCTGAGTTTAACGCTGAGTTAACGCTGAGTCCAACGCTGAGTCTAACGCTGAGTTCAACGCTGAGTCTAACGCTGAGTCCAACGCTGAGTCCAACGCTGAGTCCAACGCTGAGTTTAACGCTGAGTCCAACGCTGAGTCCAACGCTGAGTTCAACGCTGAGTCCAACGCTGAGTCCAACGCTGAGTCCAACGCTGAGTTTAACGCTGAGTCCAACGCTGAGTCCAACGCTGAGTTCAACGCTGAGTCCAACGCTGAGTCCAATGCTGAGTCTAACGCTGAGTCCAACGCTGAGTCCAACGCTGAGTCCAACGCTGAGTTTAACGCTGAGTCCAACGCTGAGTTCAACGCTGAGTCTAACGCTGAGTCCAACGCTGAGTCCAACGCTGAGTCCAACGCTGAGTTTAACGCTGAGTCCAACGCTGAGTCCAACGCTGAGTTCAACGCTGAGTCCAACGCTGAGTCCAATGCTGAGTCTAACGCTGAGTCCAACGCTGAGTCTAACGCTGAGTTCAACGCTGAGTCCAACGCTGAGTCTAACGCTGAGTCCAACGCTGAGTCTAATGCTGAGTCCAATGCTGAGTCCAACGCTGAGTTTAACGCTGAGTCCAACGCTGAGTTTAACGCTGAGTTAACGCTGAGTCCAACGCTGAGTCTAACGCTGAGTTCAACGCTGAGTCTAACGCTGAGTTCAACGCTGAGTCTAACGCTGAGTTAACGCTGAGTCCAACGCTGAGTCTAACGCTGAGTTCAACGCTGAGTCTAACGCTGAGTCCAACGCTGAGTCCAACGCTGAGTTTAACGCTGAGTCCAACGCTGAGTCCAACGCTGAGTTCAACGCTGAGTTAACGCTGAGTCTAACACTGAGTCTAACGCTGAGTTCAACGCTGAGTCTAACGCTGAGTCTAATGCTGAGTGCAACGCTGAGTCTAAAGCTGAGTCCAATGCTGAGTCTAACGCTGAGTCCAACGCTGAGTCTAACGCTGAGTTCAACGCTGAGTCCAACGCTGAGTCTAACGCTGAGTCCAACGCTGAGTCTAACGCTGAGTCCAACGCTGAGTTTAACGCTGAGTCCAACGCTGAGTCTAACGCTGAGTCCAACGCTGAGTCTAATGCTGAGTCCAATGCTGAGTCCAACGCTGAGTTTAACGCTGAGTCCAACGCTGAGTTTAACGCTGAGTTAACGCTGAGTCCAACGCTGAGTCTAACGCTGAGTTCAACGCTGAGTCTAACGCTGAGTTCAACGCTGAGTCTAACGCTGAGTTAACGCTGAGTCCAACGCTGAGTCTAACGCTGAGTTCAACGCTGAGTTTAACGCTGAGTCCAACGCTGAGTTTAACGCTGAGTCCAACGCTGAGTCCAACGCTGAGTTCAACGCTGAGTTAACGCTGAGTCTAACACTGAGTCTAACGCTGAGTTCAACGCTGAGTCCAATGCTGAGTCTAACGCTGAGTTCAACGCTGAGTCTAACGCTGAGTCCAATGCTGAGTCTAACGCTGAGTCTAACGCTGAGTCTAACGCTGAGTTCAACGCTGAGTCCAACGCTGAGTCTAACGCTGAGTCCAACTCTGAGTCCAACGCTGAGTCTAACGCTGAGTCCAACGCTGAGTTTAACGCTGAGTCCAACGCTGAGTCCAACGCTGAATTAACGCTGAGTTTAACGCTGAGTCTAACGCTGAGTCCAACGCTGAGTCCAACGCTGAGTCCAACGCTGAGTCTAACGCTGAGTCTAACGCTGAGTCTAACGCTGAGTTCAACGCTGAGTCCAACGCTGAGTCTAATGCTGAGTCCAACGCTGAGTCCAACGCTGAGTTTAACGCTGAGTCCAACGCTGAGTTTAACGCTGAGTCCAACGCTGAGTCTAACGCTGAGTGTAATGCCGAGTTTAACGCTGACTCTAACGCTGACAGGAAACATGCTCCACAGTGCCACCTCTGTCCCTGAAGGGCTCTAAATCCAGGGATTCCCCTCTAATTAGACAGATACTCAATTCACCCCCTGGTGGCTATAGGCGGTATAGAAAAGCATCAAAACATCACTTTCTTCGTTTTCCCTATAACCCTGTGGAGTGGAGCAAGCTGGCCCAAAATACTTGTAAAAATGTCCGAAGTCCCAACGCTAACATTTCTATCGACCATGGCAGCGATTTACATTTTTCACCAGTAGAAGTGCAAAAATAAACATGTTTCTATGACCCTAGGGTATGACTTCTTTGGGATAGGGACCCCAAACTCATCAGTCCTGAGCCCCCTAGAAGTCAAAACAAAGCCTGAAAATTTGGGGCTGCTCAGCCTTACCATTCGTCAGAAATCTCTGCTTTTGTACCTCAATACATAGGCCCTTATGAAAGCCTATGAGGGATTTTAGCACGTTTGAACCCCCATAACTCTGGTTTGCAGGGTGGTAGAGACCCTACACTTGGATTACAAAAAAGTCAATATCCTTTCTAACTTCCTACCAAATGCTGTGAGCCTCAGACGTTTCTATCGACCATGGCAGCGATTTACGTTTGTTACCAGTAGAAGTGCAAAAATAAACATGTTTCTATGACCCTAGGGTATGACTTCTTTGGGATAGAGATCCCAAACTCATCAGTCCTGAGCCCCCTAAAAGTCACAACAAAGCCTGAAAATTTGGGGCCGCTCAGCCTTACCGTTCGGCAGAAATCTCCACTTTTGTACCTCAAAACATAGGCCCTAATGAAAGCCTATGGGGGATTTTAGCATTTTTGCAACCCCATAACTCTGGTTTGCAGGGTGGTAGGGACCCCACACTTGGAGTACAAGTAAGTCAATATGCCTTCTATCTTCATGCCAAATACTGTGAGTTTTAGATGTTGCTATCAACCATGGCAGCGATTTACGTTTGTCACCAGTACAAGTGCAAAAATACATGTTTTTATGACTCTAGGGTATGAAATCTTTGGGGTAGGGACCCCAAACTCACCATTCCTGAGCCCCCTAAAAATTCCAACAAAGCCTGAAAATTTAGGGTCGCTCAGCCTTACCGTTTCGCAGAAATCTGCACTTTTGTACCCTCAAAACCTAGTCCCCAATGAAAGCCTATGGGAAATTTTTGCACATTTGCACCCCCATAACTCTGATTTGCATGGTGGTAGGAACCCCAAATTTGCAGTGTATGAAGGTTGTCATTTCCTCTACTGACATTCCAAATATCAAAAGTCTGGGATGTTCCTAACAGAAACAGCCTTTATTCATAATTTCCAATTTTGGGGTGCAATATCTCCAGTTCTCGGGGGGCTAGTAACCCCAGATTTTAAATTAATGTCGGACAATCCAGCCTCTACCTATGTACCAAGTTTCAAGAGCTTGGCTCATTCCTAACAGAAACGGCATCCAAAACTAACCCGTCCCCATAGACTTACATTGAGTGGGACGTTGGGACATTTTCTTCGTTTTCCCTATAACCCTGTGGAGCGGGCCAAGCTGGCACAAAATACTTGTAAGAATTTCCTAAGTCCCAACCCTAACCCTAACACTAACTTCAACCCTAACTTCAACCCTAACTTCTGAGTCTAACGCTGAGTCTAACGCTGAGTCTAACGCTGAGTCTAACGCTGAGTTCAACGCTGAGTCCAACGCTGAGTCTAATGCTGAGTCCAACGCTGAGTCCAACGCTGAGTTTAACGCTGAGTCCAACGCTGAGTTAACGCTGAGTCCAACGCTGAGTCTAACGCTGAGTCCAATGCTGAGTCTAACGCTGAGTCCAACGCTGAGTCTAACGCTGAGTTCAACGCTGAGTCCAACGCTGAGTCTAACGCTGAGTCCAACGCTGAGTCTAATGCTGAGTCCAATGCTGAGTCCAACGCTGAGTTTAACGCTGAGTCCAACGCTGAGTTTAACGCTGAGTTAACGCTGAGTCCAACGCTGAGTCTAACGCTGAGTTCAACGCTGAGTCTAACGCTGAGTTCAACGCTGAGTCTAACGCTGAGTTAACGCTGAGTCCAACGCTGAGTCTAACGCTGAGTTCAACGCTGAGTCTAACGCTGAGTTCAACGCTGAGTCTAACGCTGAGTCCAACGCTGAGTCCAACGCTGAGTCCAACGCTGAGTTTAACGCTGAGTCCAACGCTGAGTCTAACGCTGAGTCCAACGCTGAGTCTAATGCTGAGTCCAATGCTGAGTCCAACGCTGAGTTTAACGCTGAGTCCAACGCTGAGTTTAACGCTGAGTTAACGCTGAGTCCAACGCTGAGTCTAACGCTGAGTTCAACGCTGAGTCTAAGGCTGAGTCCAACGCTGAGTCCAACGCTGAGTCCAACGCTGAGTTTAACGCTGAGTCCAACGCTGAGTCCAACGCTGAGTTCAACGCTGAGTCCAACGCTGAGTCCAATGCTGAGTCTAACGCTGAGTCCAACGCTGAGTCTAACGCTGAGTCCAACGCTGAGTCTAACGCTGAGTCCAACGCTGAGTTTAACGCTGAGTTAACGCTGAGTCCAACGCTGAGTCTAACGCTGAGTTCAACGCTGAGTCTAACGCTGAGTTCAACGCTGAGTCTAACGCTGAGTTAACGCTGAGTCCAACGCTGAGTCTAACGCTGAGTTCAACGCTGAGTCTAACGCTGAGTCCAACGCTGAGTCCAACGCTGAGTCCAACGCTGAGTTTAACGCTGAGTCCAACGCTGAGTCTAACGCTGAGTTCAACGCTGAGTCTAACGCTGAGTTCAACGCTGA
The DNA here is from genome assembly GCF_040937935.1 of Hyperolius riggenbachi. NCBI lineage: Eukaryota > Metazoa > Chordata > Amphibia > Anura > Hyperoliidae > Hyperolius > Hyperolius riggenbachi. The sequence goes on from NW_027152365.1 coordinate 366,805, forward strand.
GTCTAACGCTGAGTTAACGCTGAGTCCAACGCTGAGTCTAACGCTGAGTTCAACGCTGAGTCCAACGCTGAGTCCAACGCTGAGTCCAGCGCTGAGTCCAACGCTGAGTTTAACGCTGAGTCCAACGCTGAGTCTAACGCTGAGTCCAACGCTGAGTCTAATGCTGAGTCCAATGCTGAGTCCAACGCTGAGTTTAACGCTGAGTCCAACGCTGAGTTTAACGCTGAGTTAACGCTGAGTCCAACGCTGAGTCTAACGCTGAGTTCATCGCTGAGTCTAACGCTGAGTCCAACGCTGAGTCCAACGCTGAGTCCAACGCTGAGTTTAACGCTGAGTCCAACGCTGAGTCCAACGCTGAGTTCAACGCTGAGTCCAACGCTGAGTCCAACGCTGAGTCCAACGCTGAGTTTAACGCTGAGTCCAACGCTGAGTCCAACGCTGAGTTCAACGCTGAGTCCAACGCTGAGTCCAATGCTGAGTCTAACGCTGAGTCCAACGCTGAGTCCAACGCTGAGTCCAACGCTGAGTTTAACGCTGAGTCCAACGCTGAGTTCAACGCTGAGTCTAACGCTGAGTCCAACGCTGAGTCCAACGCTGAGTCCAACGCTGAGTTTAACGCTGAGTCCAACGCTGAGTCCAACGCTGAGTTCAACGCTGAGTCCAACGCTGAGTCCAATGCTGAGTCTAACGCTGAGTCCAACGCTGAGTCTAACGCTGAGTTCAACGCTGAGTCCAACGCTGAGTCTAACGCTGAGTCCAACGCTGAGTCTAATGCTGAGTCCAATGCTGAGTCCAACGCTGAGTTTAACGCTGAGTCCAACGCTGAGTTTAACGCTGAGTTAACGCTGAGTCCAACGCTGAGTCTAACGCTGAGTTCAACGCTGAGTCTAACGCTGAGTTCAACGCTGAGTCTAACGCTGAGTTAACGCTGAGTCCAACGCTGAGTCTAACGCTGAGTTCAACGCTGAGTCTAACGCTGAGTCCAACGCTGAGTCCAACGCTGAGTTTAACGCTGAGTCCAACGCTGAGTCCAACGCTGAGTTCAACGCTGAGTTAACGCTGAGTCTAACACTGAGTCTAACGCTGAGTTCAACGCTGAGTCTAACGCTGAGTCTAATGCTGAGTTCAACGCTGAGTCTAAAGCTGAGTCCAATGCTGAGTCTAACGCTGAGTCCAACGCTGAGTCTAACGCTGAGTTCAACGCTGAGTCCAACGCTGAGTCTAACGCTGAGTCCAACGCTGAGTCTAACGCTGAGTCCAACGCTGAGTTTAACGCTGAGTCCAACGCTGAGTCTAACGCTGAGTCCAACGCTGAGTCTAATGCTGAGTCCAATGCTGAGTCCAACGCTGAGTTTAACGCTGAGTCCAACGCTGAGTTTAACGCTGAGTTAACGCTGAGTCCAACGCTGAGTCTAACGCTGAGTTCAACGCTGAGTCTAACGCTGAGTTCAACGCTGAGTCTAACGCTGAGTTAACGCTGAGTCCAACGCTGAGTCTAACGCTGAGTTCAACGCTGAGTTTAACGCTGAGTCCAACGCTGAGTTTAACGCTGAGTCCAACGCTGAGTCCAACGCTGAGTTCAACGCTGAGTTAACGCTGAGTCTAACACTGAGTCTAACGCTGAGTTCAACGCTGAGTCCAATGCTGAGTCTAACGCTGAGTTCAACGCTGAGTCTAACGCTGAGTCCAATGCTGAGTCTAACGCTGAGTCTAACGCTGAGTCTAACGCTGAGTTCAACGCTGAGTCCAACGCTGAGTCTAACGCTGAGTCCAACTCTGAGTCCAACGCTGAGTCTAACGCTGAGTTCAACGCTGAGTCTAAGGCTGAGTCCAACGCTGAGTCCAACGCTGAGTCCAACGCTGAGTTTAACGCTGAGTCCAACGCTGAGTCCAACGCTGAGTTCAACGCTGAGTCCAACGCTGAGTCCAATGCTGAGTCTAACGCTGAGTCCAACGCTGAGTCTAACGCTGAGTCCAACGCTGAGTCTAACGCTGAGTCCAACGCTGAGTTTAACGCTGAGTTAACGCTGAGTCCAACGCTGAGTCTAACGCTGAGTTCAACGCTGAGTCTAACGCTGAGTTCAACGCTGAGTCTAACGCTGAGTTAACGCTGAGTCCAACGCTGAGTCTAACGCTGAGTTCAACGCTGAGTCTAACGCTGAGTCCAACGCTGAGTCCAACGCTGAGTCCAACGCTGAGTTTAACGCTGAGTCCAACACTGAGTCTAACGCTGAGTTCAACGCTGAGTCTAACGCTGAGTTCAACGCTGAGTCTAACGCTGAGTTAACGCTGAGTCCAACGCTGAGTCTAACGCTGAGTTCAACGCTGAGTCTAACGCTGAGTCCAACGCTGAGTCCAGCGCTGAGTCCAACGCTGAGTTTAACGCTGAGTCCAACGCTGAGTCTAACGCTGAGTCCAACGCTGAGTCTAATGCTGAGTCCAATGCTGAGTCCAACGCTGAGTTTAACGCTGAGTCCAACGCTGAGTTTAACGCTGAGTTAACGCTGAGTCCAACGCTGAGTCTAACGCTGAGTTCAACGCTGAGTCTAACGCTGAGTCCAACGCTGAGTCCAACGCTGAGTCCAACGCTGAGTTTAACGCTGAGTCCAACGCTGAGTCCAACGCTGAGTTCAACGCTGAGTCCAACGCTGAGTCCAACGCTGAGTCCAACGCTGAGTTTAACGCTGAGTCCAACGCTGAGTCCAACGCTGAGTTCAACGCTGAGTCCAACGCTGAGTCCAATGCTGAGTCTAACGCTGAGTCCAACGCTGAGTCCAACGCTGAGTCCAACGCTGAGTTTAACGCTGAGTCCAACGCTGAGTTCAACGCTGAGTCTAACGCTGAGTCCAACGCTGAGTCCAACGCTGAGTTTAACGCTGAGTCCAACGCTGAGTCCAACGCTGAGTTCAACGCTGAGTCCAACGCTGAGTCCAATGCTGAGTCTAACGCTGAGTCCAACGCTGAGTCTAACGCTGAGTTCAACGCTGAGTCCAACGCTGAGTCTAACGCTGAGTCCAACGCTGAGTCTAATGCTGAGTCCAATGCTGAGTCCAACGCTGAGTTTAACGCTGAGTCCAACGCTGAGTTTAACGCTGAGTTAACGCTGAGTCCAACGCTGAGTCTAACGCTGAGTTCAACGCTGAGTCTAACGCTGAGTTCAACGCTGAGTCTAACGCTGAGTTAACGCTGAGTCCAACGCTGAGTCTAACGCTGAGTTCAACGCTGAGTCTAACGCTGAGTCCAACGCTGAGTCCAACGCTGAGTTTAACGCTGAGTCCAACGCTGAGTCCAACGCTGAGTTCAACGCTGAGTTAACGCTGAGTCTAACACTGAGTCTAACGCTGAGTTCAACGCTGAGTCTAACGCTGAGTCTAATGCTGAGTTCAACGCTGAGTCTAAAGCTGAGTCCAATGCTGAGTCTAACGCTGAGTCCAACGCTGAGTCTAACGCTGAGTTCAACGCTGAGTCCAACGCTGAGTCTAACGCTGAGTCCAACGCTGAGTCTAACGCTGAGTCCAACGCTGAGTTTAACGCTGAGTCCAACGCTGAGTCTAACGCTGAGTCCAACGCTGAGTCTAATGCTGAGTCCAATGCTGAGTCCAACGCTGAGTTTAACGCTGAGTCCAACGCTGAGTTTAACGCTGAGTTAACGCTGAGTCCAACGCTGAGTCTAACGCTGAGTTCAACGCTGAGTCTAACGCTGAGTTCAACGCTGAGTCTAACGCTGAGTTAACGCTGAGTCCAACGCTGAGTCTAACGCTGAGTTCAACGCTGAGTTTAACGCTGAGTCCAACGCTGAGTTTAACGCTGAGTCCAACGCTGAGTCCAACGCTGAGTTCAACGCTGAGTTAACGCTGAGTCTAACACTGAGTCTAACGCTGAGTTCAACGCTGAGTCCAATGCTGAGTCTAACGCTGAGTTCAACGCTGAGTCTAACGCTGAGTCCAATGCTGAGTCTAACGCTGAGTCTAACGCTGAGTCTAACGCTGAGTTCAACGCTGAGTCCAACGCTGAGTCTAACGCTGAGTCCAACTCTGAGTCCAACGCTGAGTCTAACGCTGAGTCCAACGCTGAGTTTAACGCTGAGTCCAACGCTGAGTCCAACGCTGAATTAACGCTGAGTTTAACGCTGAGTCTAACGCTGAGTCCAACGCTGAGTCCAACGCTGAGTCCAACGCTGAGTCTAACGCTGAGTCTAACGCTGAGTCTAACGCTGAGTTCAACGCTGAGTCCAACGCTGAATTAACGCTGAGTTTAACGCTGAGTCTAACGCTGAGTCCAACGCTGAGTCCAACGCTGAGTCCAACGCTGAGTCTAACGCTGAGTCTAACGCTGAGTCTAACGCTGAGTTCAACGCTGAGTCCAACGCTGAGTCTAATGCTGAGTCCAACGCTGAGTCCAACGCTGAGTTTAACGCTGAGTCCAACGCTGAGTTTAACGCTGAGTCCAACGCTGAGTCTAACGCTGAGTGTAATGCCGAGTTTAACGCTGACTCTAACGCTGACAGGAAACATGCTCCACAGTGCCACCTCTGTCCCTGAAGGGCTCTAAATCCAGGGATTCCCCTCTAATTAGACAGATACTCAATTCACCCCCTGGTGGCTATAGGCGGTATAGAAAAGCATCAAAACATCACTTTCTTCGTTTTCCCTATAACCCTGTGGAGTGGAGCAAGCTGGCCCAAAATACTTGTAAAAATGTCCGAAGTCCCAACGCTAACATTTCTATCGACCATGGCAGCGATTTACATTTTTCACCAGTAGAAGTGCAAAAATAAACATGTTTCTATGACCCTAGGGTATGACTTCTTTGGGATAGGGACCCCAAACTCATCAGTCCTGAGCCCCCTAGAAGTCAAAACAAAGCCTGAAAATTTGGGGCTGCTCAGCCTTACCATTCGTCAGAAATCTCTGCTTTTGTACCTCAATACATAGGCCCTTATGAAAGCCTATGAGGGATTTTAGCACGTTTGAACCCCCATAACTCTGGTTTGCAGGGTGGTAGAGACCCTACACTTGGATTACAAAAAAGTCAATATCCTTTCTAACTTCCTACCAAATGCTGTGAGCCTCAGACGTTTCTATCGACCATGGCAGCGATTTACGTTTGTTACCAGTAGAAGTGCAAAAATAAACATGTTTCTATGACCCTAGGGTATGACTTCTTTGGGATAGAGATCCCAAACTCATCAGTCCTGAGCCCCCTAAAAGTCACAACAAAGCCTGAAAATTTGGGGCCGCTCAGCCTTACCGTTCGGCAGAAATCTCCACTTTTGTACCTCAAAACATAGGCCCTAATGAAAGCCTATGGGGGATTTTAGCATTTTTGCAACCCCATAACTCTGGTTTGCAGGGTGGTAGGGACCCCACACTTGGAGTACAAGTAAGTCAATATGCCTTCTATCTTCATGCCAAATACTGTGAGTTTTAGATGTTGCTATCAACCATGGCAGCGATTTACGTTTGTCACCAGTACAAGTGCAAAAATACATGTTTTTATGACTCTAGGGTATGAAATCTTTGGGGTAGGGACCCCAAACTCACCATTCCTGAGCCCCCTAAAAATTCCAACAAAGCCTGAAAATTTAGGGTCGCTCAGCCTTACCGTTTCGCAGAAATCTGCACTTTTGTACCCTCAAAACCTAGTCCCCAATGAAAGCCTATGGGAAATTTTTGCACATTTGCACCCCCATAACTCTGATTTGCATGGTGGTAGGAACCCCAAATTTGCAGTGTATGAAGGTTGTCATTTCCTCTACTGACATTCCAAATATCAAAAGTCTGGGATGTTCCTAACAGAAACAGCCTTTATTCATAATTTCCAATTTTGGGGTGCAATATCTCCAGTTCTCGGGGGGCTAGTAACCCCAGATTTTAAATTAATGTCGGACAATCCAGCCTCTACCTATGTACCAAGTTTCAAGAGCTTGGCTCATTCCTAACAGAAACGGCATCCAAAACTAACCCGTCCCCATAGACTTACATTGAGTGGGACGTTGGGACATTTTCTTCGTTTTCCCTATAACCCTGTGGAGCGGGCCAAGCTGGCACAAAATACTTGTAAGAATTTCCTAAGTCCCAACCCTAACCCTAACACTAACTTCAACCCTAACTTCAACCCTAACTTCAACCCTAACGCTGAGTCTAACGCTGAGTCTAACGCTGAGTCTAACGCTGAGTTCAACGCTGAGTCCAACGCTGAGTCTAATGCTGAGTCCAACGCTGAGTCCAACGCTGAGTTTAACGCTGAGTCCAACGCTGAGTTAACGCTGAGTCCAACGCTGAGTCTAACGCTGAGTCCAATGCTGAGTCTAACGCTGAGTCCAACGCTGAGTCTAACGCTGAGTTCAACGCTGAGTCCAACGCTGAGTCTAACGCTGAGTCCAACGCTGAGTCTAATGCTGAGTCCAATGCTGAGTCCAACGCTGAGTTTAACGCTGAGTCCAACGCTGAGTTTAACGCTGAGTTAACGCTGAGTCCAACGCTGAGTCTAACGCTGAGTTCAACGCTGAGTCTAACGCTGAGTTCAACGCTGAGTCTAACGCTGAGTTAACGCTGAGTCCAACGCTGAGTCTAACGCTGAGTTCAACGCTGAGTCTAACGCTGAGTTCAACGCTGAGTCTAACGCTGAGTCCAACGCTGAGTCCAACGCTGAGTCCAACGCTGAGTTTAACGCTGAGTCCAACGCTGAGTCTAACGCTGAGTCCAACGCTGAGTCTAATGCTGAGTCCAATGCTGAGTCCAACGCTGAGTTTAACGCTGAGTCCAACGCTGAGTTTAACGCTGAGTTAACGCTGAGTCCAACGCTGAGTCTAACGCTGAGTTCAACGCTGAGTCTAAGGCTGAGTCCAACGCTGAGTCCAACGCTGAGTCCAACGCTGAGTTTAACGCTGAGTCCAACGCTGAGTCCAACGCTGAGTTCAACGCTGAGTCCAACGCTGAGTCCAATGCTGAGTCTAACGCTGAGTCCAACGCTGAGTCTAACGCTGAGTCCAATGCTGAGTCTAACGCTGAGTCCAACGCTGAGTTTAACGCTGAGTTAACGCTGAGTCCAACGCTGAGTCTAACGCTGAGTTCAACGCTGAGTCTAACGCTGAGTTCAACGCTGAGTCTAACGCTGAGTTAACGCTGAGTCCAACGCTGAGTCTAACGCTGAGTTCAACGCTGAGTCTAACGCTGAGTCCAACGCTGAGTCCAACGCTGAGTCCAACGCTGAGTTTAACGCTGAGTCCAACGCTGAGTCTAACGCTGAGTTCAACGCTGAGTCTAACGCTGAGTTCAACGCTGAGTCTAACGCTGAGTTAACGCTGAGTCCAACGCTGAGTCTAACGCTGAGTTCAACGCTGAGTCTAACGCTGAGTCCAACGCTGAGTCCAGCGCTGAGTCCAACGCTGAGTTTAACGCTGAGTCCAACGCTGAGTCTAACGCTGAGTCCAACGCTGAGTCTAATGCTGAGTCCAATGCTGAGTCCAACGCTGAGTTTAACGCTGAGTCCAACGCTGAGTTTAACGCTGAGTTAACGCTGAGTCCAACGCTGAGTCTAACGCTGAGTTCATCGCTGAGTCTAACGCTGAGTCCAACGCTGAGTCCAACGCTGAGTCCAACGCTGAGTTTAACGCTGAGTCCAACGCTGAGTCCAACGCTGAGTTCAACGCTGAGTCCAACGCTGAGTCCAACGCTGAGTCCAACGCTGAGTTTAACGCTGAGTCCAACGCTGAGTCCAACGCTGAGTTCAACGCTGAGTCCAACGCTGAGTCCAATGCTGAGTCTAACGCTGAGTCCAACGCTGAGTCCAACGCTGAGTCCAACGCTGAGTTTAACGCTGAGTCCAACGCTGAGTTCAACGCTGAGTCTAACGCTGAGTCCAACGCTGAGTCCAACGCTGAGTCCAACGCTGAGTTTAACGCTGAGTCCAACGCTGAGTCCAACGCTGAGTTCAACGCTGAGTCCAACGCTGAGTCCAATGCTGAGTCTAACGCTGAGTCCAACGCTGAGTCTAACGCTGAGTTCAACGCTGAGTCCAACGCTGAGTCTAACGCTGAGTCCAACGCTGAGTCTAATGCTGAGTCCAATGCTGAGTCCAACGCTGAGTTTAACGCTGAGTCCAACGCTGAGTTTAACGCTGAGTTAACGCTGAGTCCAACGCTGAGTCTAACGCTGAGTTCAACGCTGAGTCTAACGCTGAGTTCAACGCTGAGTCTAACGCTGAGTTAACGCTGAGTCCAACGCTGAGTCTAACGCTGAGTTCAACGCTGAGTCTAACGCTGAGTCCAACGCTGAGTCCAACGCTGAGTTTAACGCTGAGTCCAACGCTGAGTCCAACGCTGAGTTCAACGCTGAGTTAACGCTGAGTCTAACACTGAGTCTAACGCTGAGTTCAACGCTGAGTCTAACGCTGAGTCTAATGCTGAGTTCAACGCTGAGTCTAAAGCTGAGTCCAATGCTGAGTCTAACGCTGAGTCCAACGCTGAGTCTAACGCTGAGTTCAACGCTGAGTCCAACGCTGAGTCTAACGCTGAGTCCAACGCTGAGTCTAACGCTGAGTCCAACGCTGAGTTTAACGCTGAGTCCAACGCTGAGTCTAACGCTGAGTCCAACGCTGAGTCTAATGCTGAGTCCAATGCTGAGTCCAACGCTGAGTTTAACGCTGAGTCCAACGCTGAGTTTAACGCTGAGTTAACGCTGAGTCCAACGCTGAGTCTAACGCTGAGTTCAACGCTGAGTCTAACGCTGAGTTCAACGCTGAGTCTAACGCTGAGTTAACGCTGAGTCCAACGCTGAGTCTAACGCTGAGTTCAACGCTGAGTTTAACGCTGAGTCCAACGCTGAGTTTAACGCTGAGTCCAACGCTGAGTCCAACGCTGAGTTCAACGCTGAGTTAACGCTGAGTCTAACACTGAGTCTAACGCTGAGTTCAACGCTGAGTCCAATGCTGAGTCTAACGCTGAGTTCAACGCTGAGTCTAACGCTGAGTCCAATGCTGAGTCTAACGCTGAGTCTAACGCTGAGTCTAACGCTGAGTTCAACGCTGAGTCCAACGCTGAGTCTAACGCTGAGTCCAACTCTGAGTCCAACGCTGAGTCTAACGCTGAGTTCAACGCTGAGTCTAAGGCTGAGTCCAACGCTGAGTCCAACGCTGAGTCCAACGCTGAGTTTAACGCTGAGTCCAACGCTGAGTCCAACGCTGAGTTCAACGCTGAGTCCAACGCTGAGTCCAATGCTGAGTCTAACGCTGAGTCCAACGCTGAGTCTAACGCTGAGTCCAACGCTGAGTCTAACGCTGAGTCCAACGCTGAGTTTAACGCTGAGTTAACGCTGAGTCCAACGCTGAGTCTAACGCTGAGTTCAACGCTGAGTCTAACGCTGAGTTCAACGCTGAGTCTAACGCTGAGTTAACGCTGAGTCCAACGCTGAGTCTAACGCTGAGTTCAACGCTGAGTCTAACGCTGAGTCCAACGCTGAGTCCAACGCTGAGTCCAACGCTGAGTTTAACGCTGAGTCCAACGCTGAGTCTAACGCTGAGTTCAACGCTGAGTCTAACGCTGAGTTCAACGCTGAGTCTAACGCTGAGTTAACGCTGAGTCCAACGCTGAGTCTAACGCTGAGTTCAACGCTGAGTCTAACGCTGAGTCCAACGCTGAGTCCAGCGCTGAGTCCAACGCTGAGTTTAACGCTGAGTCCAACGCTGAGTCTAACGCTGAGTCCAACGCTGAGTCTAATGCTGAGTCCAATGCTGAGTCCAACGCTGAGTTTAACGCTGAGTCCAACGCTGAGTTTAACGCTGAGTTAACGCTGAGTCCAACGCTGAGTCTAACGCTGAGTTCAACGCTGAGTCTAACGCTGAGTCCAACGCTGAGTCCAACGCTGAGTCCAACGCTGAGTTTAACGCTGAGTCCAACGCTGAGTCCAACGCTGAGTTCAACGCTGAGTCCAACGCTGAGTCCAACGCTGAGTCCAACGCTGAGTTTAACGCTGAGTCCAACGCTGAGTCCAACGCTGAGTTCAACGCTGAGTCCAACGCTGAGTCCAATGCTGAGTCTAACGCTGAGTCCAACGCTGAGTCCAACGCTGAGTCCAACGCTGAGTTTAACGCTGAGTCCAACGCTGAGTTCAACGCTGAGTCTAACGCTGAGTCCAACGCTGAGTCCAACGCTGAGTCCAACGCTGAGTTTAACGCTGAGTCCAACGCTGAGTCCAACGCTGAGTTCAACGCTGAGTTCAACGCTGAGTCCAATGCTGAGTCTAACGCTGAGTCCAACGCTGAGTCTAACGCTGAGTTCAACGCTGAGTCCAACGCTGAGTCTAACGCTGAGTCCAACGCTGAGTCTAATGCTGAGTCCAATGCTGAGTCCAACGCTGAGTTTAACGCTGAGTCCAACGCTGAGTTTAACGCTGAGTTAACGCTGAGTCCAACGCTGAGTCTAACGCTGAGTTCAACGCTGAGTCTAACGCTGAGTTCAACGCTGAGTCTAACGCTGAGTTAACGCTGAGTCCAACGCTGAGTCTAACGCTGAGTTCAACGCTGAGTCTAACGCTGAGTCCAACGCTGAGTCCAACGCTGAGTTTAACGCTGAGTCCAACGCTGAGTCCAACGCTGAGTTCAACGCTGAGTTAACGCTGAGTCTAACACTGAGTCTAACGCTGAGTTCAACGCTGAGTCTAACGCTGAGTCTAATGCTGAGTTCAACGCTGAGTCTAAAGCTGAGTCCAATGCTGAGTCTAACGCTGAGTCCAACGCTGAGTCTAACGCTGAGTTCAACGCTGAGTCCAACGCTGAGTCTAACGCTGAGTCCAACGCTGAGTCTAACGCTGAGTCCAACGCTGAGTTTAACGCTGAGTCCAACGCTGAGTCTAACGCTGAGTCCAACGCTGAGTCTAATGCTGAGTCCAATGCTGAGTCCAACGCTGAGTTTAACGCTGAGTCCAACGCTGAGTTTAACGCTGAGTTAACGCTGAGTCCAACGCTGAGTCTAACGCTGAGTTCAACGCTGAGTCTAACGCTGAGTTCAACGCTGAGTCTAACGCTGAGTTAACGCTGAGTCCAACGCTGAGTCTAACGCTGAGTTCAACGCTGAGTTTAACGCTGAGTCCAACGCTGAGTTTAACGCTGAGTCCAACGCTGAGTCCAACGCTGAGTTCAACGCTGAGTTAACGCTGAGTCTAACACTGAGTCTAACGCTGAGTTCAACGCTGAGTCCAATGCTGAGTCTAACGCTGAGTTCAACGCTGAGTCTAACGCTGAGTCCAATGCTGAGTCTAACGCTGAGTCTAACGCTGAGTCTAACGCTGAGTTCAACGCTGAGTCCAACGCTGAGTCTAACGCTGAGTCCAACTCTGAGTCCAACGCTGAGTCTAACGCTGAGTCCAACGCTGAGTTTAACGCTGAGTCCAACGCTGAGTCCAACGCTGAGTCCAACGCTGAATTAACGCTGAGTTTAACGCTGAGTCTAACGCTGAGTCCAACGCTGAGTCCAACGCTGAGTCCAACGCTGAGTCTAACGCTGAGTCTAACGCTGAGTCTAACGCTGAGTTCAACGCTGAGTCCAACGCTGAGTCTAATGCTGAGTCCAACGCTGAGTCCAACGCTGAGTTTAACGCTGAGTCCAACGCTGAGTTTAACGCTGAGTCCAACGCTGAGTCTAACGCTGAGTGTAATGCCGAGTTTAACGCTGACTCTAACGCTGACAGGAAACATGCTCCACAGTGCCACCTCTGTCCCTGAAGGGCTCTAAATCCAGGGATTCCCCTCTAATTAGACAGATACTCAATTCACCCCCTGGTGGCTATAGGCGGTATAGAAAAGCATCAAAACATCACTTTCTTCGTTTTCCCTATAACCCTGTGGAGTGGAGCAAGCTGGCCCAAAATACTTGTAAAAATGTCCGAAGTCCCAACGCTAACATTTCTATCGACCATGGCAGCGATTTACATTTTTCACCAGTAGAAGTGCAAAAATAAACATGTTTCTATGACCCTAGGGTATGACTTCTTTGGGATAGGGACCCCAAACTCATCAGTCCTGAGCCCCCTAGAAGTCAAAACAAAGCCTGAAAATTTGGGGCTGCTCAGCCTTACCATTCGTCAGAAATCTCTGCTTTTGTACCTCAATACATAGGCCCTTATGAAAGCCTATGAGGGATTTTAGCACGTTTGAACCCCCATAACTCTGGTTTGCAGGGTGGTAGAGACCCTACACTTGGATTACAAAAAAGTCAATATCCTTTCTAACTTCCTACCAAATGCTGTGAGCCTCAGACGTTTCTATCGACCATGGCAGCGATTTACGTTTGTTACCAGTAGAAGTGCAAAAATAAACATGTTTCTATGACCCTAGGGTATGACTTCTTTGGGATAGAGATCCCAAACTCATCAGTCCTGAGGCCCCTAAAAGTCACAACAAAGCCTGAAAATTTGGGGCCGCTCAGCCTTACCGTTCGGCAGAAATCTCCACTTTTGTACCTCAAAACATAGGCCCTAATGAAAGCCTATGGGGGATTTTAGCATTTTTGCAACCCCATAACTCTGGTTTGCAGGGTGGTAGGGACCCCACACTTGGAGTACAAGTAAGTCAATATGCCTTCTATCTTCATGCCAAATACTGTGAGTTTTAGATGTTGCTATCAACCATGGCAGCGATTTACGTTTGTCACCAGTACAAGTGCAAAAATACATGTTTTTATGACTCTAGGGTATGAAATCTTTGGGGTAGGGACCCCAAACTCACCATTCCTGAGCCCCCTAAAAATTCCAACAAAGCCTGAAAATTTAGGGTCGCTCAGCCTTACCGTTTCGCAGAAATCTGCACTTTTGTACCCTCAAAACCTAGTCCCCAATGAAAGCCTATGGGAAATTTTTGCACATTTGCACCCCCATAACTCTGATTTGCATGGTGGTAGGAACCCCAAATTTGCAGTGTATGAAGGTTGTCATTTCCTCTACTGACATTCCAAATATCAAAAGTCTGGGATGTTCCTAACAGAAACAGCCTTTATTCATAATTTCCAATTTTGGGGTGCAATATCTCCAGTTCTCGGGGGGCTAGTAACCCCAGATTTTAAATTAATGTCGGACAATCCAGCCTCTACCTATGTACCAAGTTTCAAGAGCTTGGCTCATTCCTAACAGAAACGGCATCCAAAACTAACCCGTCCCCATAGACTTACATTGAGTGGGACGTTGGGACATTTTCTTCGTTTTCCCTATAACCCTGTGGAGCGGGCCAAGCTGGCACAAAATACTTGTAAGAATTTCCTAAGTCCCAACCCTAACCCTAACACTAACTTCAACCCTAACTTCAACCCTAACTTCTGAGTCTAACGCTGAGTCTAACGCTGAGTCTAACGCTGAGTCTAACGCTGAGTTCAACGCTGAGTCCAACGCTGAGTCTAATGCTGAGTCCAACGCTGAGTCCAACGCTGAGTTTAACGCTGAGTCCAACGCTGAGTTAACGCTGAGTCCAACGCTGAGTCTAACGCTGAGTCCAATGCTGAGTCTAACGCTGAGTCCAACGCTGAGTCTAACGCTGAGTTCAACGCTGAGTCCAACGCTGAGTCTAACGCTGAGTCCAACGCTGAGTCTAATGCTGAGTCCAATGCTGAGTCCAACGCTGAGTTTAACGCTGAGTCCAACGCTGAGTTTAACGCTGAGTTAACGCTGAGTCCAACGCTGAGTCTAACGCTGAGTTCAACGCTGAGTCTAACGCTGAGTTCAACGCTGAGTCTAACGCTGAGTTAACGCTGAGTCCAACGCTGAGTCTAACGCTGAGTTCAACGCTGAGTCTAACGCTGAGTTCAACGCTGAGTCTAACGCTGAGTCCAACGCTGAGTCCAACGCTGAGTCCAACGCTGAGTTTAACGCTGAGTCCAACGCTGAGTCTAACGCTGAGTCCAACGCTGAGTCTAATGCTGAGTCCAATGCTGAGTCCAACGCTGAGTTTAACGCTGAGTCCAACGCTGAGTTTAACGCTGAGTTAACGCTGAGTCCAACGCTGAGTCTAACGCTGAGTTCAACGCTGAGTCTAAGGCTGAGTCCAACGCTGAGTCCAACGCTGAGTCCAACGCTGAGTTTAACGCTGAGTCCAACGCTGAGTCCAACGCTGAGTTCAACGCTGAGTCCAACGCTGAGTCCAATGCTGAGTCTAACGCTGAGTCCAACGCTGAGTCTAACGCTGAGTCCAACGCTGAGTCTAACGCTGAGTCCAACGCTGAGTTTAACGCTGAGTTAACGCTGAGTCCAACGCTGAGTCTAACGCTGAGTTCAACGCTGAGTCTAACGCTGAGTTCAACGCTGAGTCTAACGCTGAGTTAACGCTGAGTCCAACGCTGAGTCTAACGCTGAGTTCAACGCTGAGTCTAACGCTGAGTCCAACGCTGAGTCCAACGCTGAGTCCAACGCTGAGTTTAACGCTGAGTCCAACGCTGAGTCTAACGCTGAGTTCAACGCTGAGTCTAACGCTGAGTTCAACGCTGAGTCTAACGCTGAGTTAACGCTGAGTCCAACGCTGAGTCTAACGCTGAGTTCAACGCTGAGTCTAACGCTGAGTCCAACGCTGAGTCCAGCGCTGAGTCCAACGCTGAGTTTAACGCTGAGTCCAACGCTGAGTCTAACGCTGAGTCCAACGCTGAGTCTAATGCTGAGTCCAATGCTGAGTCCAACGCTGAGTTTAACGCTGAGTCCAACGCTGAGTTTAACGCTGAGTTAACGCTGAGTCCAACGCTGAGTCTAACGCTGAGTTCAACGCTGAGTCTAACGCTGAGTCCAACGCTGAGTCCAACGCTGAGTCCAACGCTGAGTTTAACGCTGAGTCCAACGCTGAGTCCAACGCTGAGTTCAACGCTGAGTCCAACGCTGAGTCCAACGCTGAGTCCAACGCTGAGTTTAACGCTGAGTCCAACGCTGAGTCCAACGCTGAGTTCAACGCTGAGTCCAACGCTGAGTCCAATGCTGAGTCTAACGCTGAGTCCAACGCTGAGTCCAACGCTGAGTCCAACGCTGAGTTTAACGCTGAGTCCAACGCTGAGTTCAACGCTGAGTCTAACGCTGAGTCCAACGCTGAGTCCAACGCTGAGTCCAACGCTGAGTTTAACGCTGAGTCCAACGCTGAGTCCAACGCTGAGTTCAACGCTGAGTCCAACGCTGAGTCCAATGCTGAGTCTAACGCTGAGTCCAACGCTGAGTCTAACGCTGAGTCCAACGCTGAGTCTAATGCTGAGTCCAATGCTGAGTCCAACGCTGAGTTTAACGCTGAGTCCAACGCTGAGTTTAACGCTGAGTTAACGCTGAGTCCAACGCTGAGTCTAACGCTGAGTTCAACGCTGAGTCTAACGCTGAGTTCAACGCTGAGTCTAACGCTGAGTTAACGCTGAGTCCAACGCTGAGTCTAACGCTGAGTTCAACGCTGAGTCTAACGCTGAGTCCAACGCTGAGTCCAACGCTGAGTCCAACGCTGAGTTTAACGCTGAGTCCAACGCTGAGTCCAACGCTGAGTTCAACGCTGAGTTAACGCTGAGTCTAACACTGAGTCTAACGCTGAGTTCAACGCTGAGTCTAACGCTGAGTCTAATGCTGAGTTCAACGCTGAGTCTAAAGCTGAGTCCAATGCTGAGTCTAACGCTGAGTCCAACGCTGAGTCTAACGCTGAGTTCAACGCTGAGTCCAACGCTGAGTCTAACGCTGAGTCCAACGCTGAGTCTAACGCTGAGTCCAACGCTGAGTTTAACGCTGAGTCCAACGCTGAGTCTAACGCTGAGTCCAACGCTGAGTCTAATGCTGAGTCCAATGCTGAGTCCAACGCTGAGTTTAACGCTGAGTCCAACGCTGAGTTTAACGCTGAGTTAACGCTGAGTCCAACGCTGAGTCTAACGCTGAGTTCAACGCTGAGTCTAACGCTGAGTTCAACGCTGAGTCTAACGCTGAGTTAACGCTGAGTCCAACGCTGAGTCTAACGCTGAGTTCAACGCTGAGTTTAACGCTGAGTCCAACGCTGAGTTTAACGCTGAGTCCAACGCTGAGTCCAACGCTGAGTTCAACGCTGAGTTAACGCTGAGTCTAACACTGAGTCTAACGCTGAGTTCAACGCTGAGTCCAATGCTGAGTCTAACGCTGAGTTCAACGCTGAGTCTAACGCTGAGTCCAATGCTGAGTCTAACGCTGAGTCTAACGCTGAGTCTAACGCTGAGTTCAACGCTGAGTCCAACGCTGAGTCTAACGCTGAGTCCAACTCTGAGTCCAACGCTGAGTCTAACGCTGAGTCCAACGCTGAGTTTAACGCTGAGTCCAACGCTGAGTCCAACGCTGAATTAACGCTGAGTTTAACGCTGAGTCTAACGCTGAGTCCAACGCTGAGTCCAACGCTGAGTCTAACGCTGAGTCTAACGCTGAGTTCAACGCTGAGTCCAACGCTGAGTCTAATGCTGAGTCCAACGCTGAGTCCAACGCTGAGTTTAACGCTGAGTCCAACGCTGAGTTTAACGCTGAGTCCAACGCTGAGTCTAACGCTGAGTGTAATGCCGAGTTTAACGCTGACTCTAACGCTGACAGGAAACATGCTCCACAGTGCCACCTCTGTCCCTGAAGGGCTCTAAATCCAGGGATTCCCCTCTAATTAGACAGATACTCAATTCACCCCCTGGTGGCTATAGGCGGTATAGAAAAGCATCAAAACATCACTTTCTTCGTTTTCCCTATAACCCTGTGGAGTGGAGCAAGCTGGCCCAAAATACTTGTAAAAATGTCCGAAGTCCCAACGCTAACATTTCTATCGACCATGGCAGCGATTTACATTTTTCACCAGTAGAAGTGCAAAAATAAACATGTTTCTATGACCCTAGGGTATGACTTCTTTGGGATAGGGACCCCAAACTCATCAGTCCTGAGCCCCCTAGAAGTCAAAACAAAGCCTGAAAATTTGGGGCTGCTCAGCCTTACCATTCGTCAGAAATCTCTGCTTTTGTACCTCAATACATAGGCCCTTATGAAAGCCTATGAGGGATTTTAGCACGTTTGAACCCCCATAACTCTGGTTTGCAGGGTGGTAGAGACCCTACACTTGGATTACAAAAAAGTCAATATCCTTTCTAACTTCCTACCAAATGCTGTGAGCCTCAGACGTTTCTATCGACCATGGCAGCGATTTACGTTTGTTACCAGTAGAAGTGCAAAAATAAACATGTTTCTATGACCCTAGGGTATGACTTCTTTGGGATAGAGATCCCAAACTCATCAGTCCTGAGCCCCCTAAAAGTCACAACAAAGCCTGAAAATTTGGGGCCGCTCAGCCTTACCGTTCGGCAGAAATCTCCACTTTTGTACCTCAAAACATAGGCCCTAATGAAAGCCTATGGGGGATTTTAGCATTTTTGCAACCCCATAACTCTGGTTTGCAGGGTGGTAGGGACCCCACACTTGGAGTACAAGTAAGTCAATATGCCTTCTATCTTCATGCCAAATACTGTGAGTTTCAGATGTTGCTATCAACCATGGCAGCGATTTACGTTTGTCACCAGTACAAGTGCAAAAATACATGTTTTTATGACTCTAGGGTATGAAATCTTTGGGGTAGGGACCCGAAACTCACCATTCCTGAGCCCCCTAAAAATTCCAACAAAGCCTGAAAATTTAGGGTCGCTCAGCCTTACCGTTTCGCAGAAATCTGCACTTTTGTACCCTCAAAACCTAGTCCCCAATGAAAGCCTATGGGATATTTTTGCACATTTGCACCCCCATAACTCTGATTTGCATGGTGGTAGGAACCCCAAATTTGCAGTGTATGAAGGTTGTCATTTCCTCTACTGACATTCCAAATATCAAAAGTCTGGGATGTTCCTAACAGAAACAGCCTTTATTCATAATTTCCAATTTTGGGGTGCAATATCTCCAGTTCTCGGGGGGCTAGTAACCCCAGATTTTAAATTAATGTCGGACAATCCAGCCTCTACCTATGTACCAAGTTTCAAGAGCTTGGCTCATTCCTAACAGAAACGGCATCCAAAACTAACCCGTCCCCATAGACTTACATTGAGTGGGACGTTGGGACATTTTCTTCGTTTTCCCTATAACCCTGTGGAGCGGGCCAAGCTGGCACAAAATACTTGTAAGAATTTCCTAAGTCCCAACCCTAACCCTAACACTAACTTCAACCCTAACTTCAACCCTAACTTCTGAGTCTAACGCTGAGTCTAACGCTGAGTCTAACGCTGAGTCTAACGCTGAGTTCAACGCTGAGTCCAACGCTGAGTCTAATGCTGAGTCCAACGCTGAGTCCAACGCTGAGTTTAACGCTGAGTCCAACGCTGAGTTAACGCTGAGTCCAACGCTGAGTCTAACGCTGAGTTCAACGCTGAGTCCAACGCTGAGTCTAACGCTGAGTCCAACGCTGAGTCTAATGCTGAGTCCAATGCTGAGTCCAACGCTGAGTTTAACGCTGAGTCCAACGCTGAGTTTAACGCTGAGTTAACGCTGAGTCCAACGCTGAGTCTAACGCTGAGTTCAACGCTGAGTCTAACGCTGAGTTCAACGCTGAGTCTAACGCTGAGTTAACGCTGAGTCCAACGCTGAGTCTAACGCTGAGTTCAACGCTGAGTCTAACGCTGAGTTCAACGCTGAGTCTAACGCTGAGTCCAACGCTGAGTCCAACGCTGAGTCCAACGCTGAGTTTAACGCTGAGTCCAACGCTGAGTCTAACGCTGAGTCCAACGCTGAGTCTAATGCTGAGTCCAATGCTGAGTCCAACGCTGAGTTTAACGCTGAGTCCAACGCTGAGTTTAACGCTGAGTTAACGCTGAGTCCAACGCTGAGTCTAACGCTGAGTTCAACGCTGAGTCTAAGGCTGAGTCCAACGCTGAGTCCAACGCTGAGTCCAACGCTGAGTTTAACGCTGAGTCCAACGCTGAGTCCAACGCTGAGTTCAACGCTGAGTCCAACGCTGAGTCCAATGCTGAGTCTAACGCTGAGTCCAACGCTGAGTCTAACGCTGAGTCCAACGCTGAGTCTAACGCTGAGTCCAACGCTGAGTTTAACGCTGAGTTAACGCTGAGTCCAACGCTGAGTCTAACGCTGAGTTCAACGCTGAGTCTAACGCTGAGTTCAACGCTGAGTCTAACGCTGAGTTAACGCTGAGTCCAACGCTGAGTCTAACGCTGAGTTCAACGCTGAGTCTAACGCTGAGTCCAACGCTGAGTCCAACGCTGAGTCCAACGCTGAGTTTAACGCTGAGTCCAACGCTGAGTCTAACGCTGAGTTCAACGCTGAGTCTAACGCTGAGTTCAACGCTGAGTCTAACGCTGAGTTAACGCTGAGTCCAACGCTGAGTCTAACGCTGAGTTCAACGCTGAGTCTAACGCTGAGTCCAACGCTGAGTCCAGCGCTGAGTCCAACGCTGAGTTTAACGCTGAGTCCAACGCTGAGTCTAACGCTGAGTCCAACGCTGAGTCTAATGCTGAGTCCAATGCTGAGTCCAACGCTGAGTTTAACGCTGAGTCCAACGCTGAGTTTAACGCTGAGTTAACGCTGAGTCCAACGCTGAGTCTAACGCTGAGTTCATCGCTGAGTCTAACGCTGAGTCCAACGCTGAGTCCAACGCTGAGTCCAACGCTGAGTTTAACGCTGAGTCCAACGCTGAGTCCAACGCTGAGTTCAACGCTGAGTCCAACGCTGAGTCCAACGCTGAGTCCAACGCTGAGTTTAACGCTGAGTCCAACGCTGAGTCCAACGCTGAGTTCAACGCTGAGTCCAACGCTGAGTCCAATGCTGAGTCTAACGCTGAGTCCAACGCTGAGTCCAACGCTGAGTCCAACGCTGAGTTTAACGCTGAGTCCAACGCTGAGTTCAACGCTGAGTCTAACGCTGAGTCCAACGCTGAGTCCAACGCTGAGTCCAACGCTGAGTTTAACGCTGAGTCCAACGCTGAGTCCAACGCTGAGTTCAACGCTGAGTCCAACGCTGAGTCCAATGCTGAGTCTAACGCTGAGTCCAACGCTGAGTCTAACGCTGAGTTCAACGCTGAGTCCAACGCTGAGTCTAACGCTGAGTCCAACGCTGAGTCTAATGCTGAGTCCAATGCTGAGTCCAACGCTGAGTTTAACGCTGAGTCCAACGCTGAGTTTAACGCTGAGTTAACGCTGAGTCCAACGCTGAGTCTAACGCTGAGTTCAACGCTGAGTCTAACGCTGAGTTCAACGCTGAGTCTAACGCTGAGTTAACGCTGAGTCCAACGCTGAGTCTAACGCTGAGTTCAACGCTGAGTCTAACGCTGAGTCCAACGCTGAGTCCAACGCTGAGTTTAACGCTGAGTCCAACGCTGAGTCCAACGCTGAGTTCAACGCTGAGTTAACGCTGAGTCTAACACTGAGTCTAACGCTGAGTTCAACGCTGAGTCTAACGCTGAGTCTAATGCTGAGTTCAACGCTGAGTCTAAAGCTGAGTCCAATGCTGAGTCTAACGCTGAGTCCAACGCTGAGTCTAACGCTGAGTTCAACGCTGAGTCCAACGCTGAGTCTAACGCTGAGTCCAACGCTGAGTCTAACGCTGAGTCCAACGCTGAGTTTAACGCTGAGTCCAACGCTGAGTCTAACGCTGAGTCCAACGCTGAGTCTAATGCTGAGTCCAATGCTGAGTCCAACGCTGAGTTTAACGCTGAGTCCAACGCTGAGTTTAACGCTGAGTTAACGCTGAGTCCAACGCTGAGTCTAACGCTGAGTTCAACGCTGAGTCTAACGCTGAGTTCAACGCTGAGTCTAACGCTGAGTTAACGCTGAGTCCAACGCTGAGTCTAACGCTGAGTTCAACGCTGAGTTTAACGCTGAGTCCAACGCTGAGTTTAACGCTGAGTCCAACGCTGAGTCCAACGCTGAGTTCAACGCTGAGTTAACGCTGAGTCTAACACTGAGTCTAACGCTGAGTTCAACGCTGAGTCCAATGCTGAGTCTAACGCTGAGTTCAACGCTGAGTCTAACGCTGAGTCCAATGCTGAGTCTAACGCTGAGTCTAACGCTGAGTCTAACGCTGAGTTCAACGCTGAGTCCAACGCTGAGTCTAACGCTGAGTCCAACTCTGAGTCCAACGCTGAGTCTAACGCTGAGTTCAACGCTGAGTCTAAGGCTGAGTCCAACGCTGAGTCCAACGCTGAGTCCAACGCTGAGTTTAACGCTGAGTCCAACGCTGAGTCCAACGCTGAGTTCAACGCTGAGTCCAACGCTGAGTCCAATGCTGAGTCTAACGCTGAGTCCAACGCTGAGTCTAACGCTGAGTCCAACGCTGAGTCTAACGCTGAGTCCAACGCTGAGTTTAACGCTGAGTTAACGCTGAGTCCAACGCTGAGTCTAACGCTGAGTTCAACGCTGAGTCTAACGCTGAGTTCAACGCTGAGTCTAACGCTGAGTTAACGCTGAGTCCAACGCTGAGTCTAACGCTGAGTTCAACGCTGAGTCTAACGCTGAGTCCAACGCTGAGTCCAACGCTGAGTCCAACGCTGAGTTTAACGCTGAGTCCAACGCTGAGTCTAACGCTGAGTTCAACGCTGAGTCTAACGCTGAGTTCAACGCTGAGTCTAACGCTGAGTTAACGCTGAGTCCAACGCTGAGTCTAACGCTGAGTTCAACGCTGAGTCTAACGCTGAGTCCAACGCTGAGTCCAGCGCTGAGTCCAACGCTGAGTTTAACGCTGAGTCCAACGCTGAGTCTAACGCTGAGTCCAACGCTGAGTCTAATGCTGAGTCCAATGCTGAGTCCAACGCTGAGTTTAACGCTGAGTCCAACGCTGAGTTTAACGCTGAGTTAACGCTGAGTCCAACGCTGAGTCTAACGCTGAGTTCAACGCTGAGTCTAACGCTGAGTCCAACGCTGAGTCCAACGCTGAGTCCAACGCTGAGTTTAACGCTGAGTCCAACGCTGAGTCCAACGCTGAGTTCAACGCTGAGTCCAACGCTGAGTCCAACGCTGAGTCCAACGCTGAGTTTAACGCTGAGTCCAACGCTGAGTCCAACGCTGAGTTCAACGCTGAGTCCAACGCTGAGTCCAATGCTGAGTCTAACGCTGAGTCCAACGCTGAGTCCAACGCTGAGTCCAACGCTGAGTTTAACGCTGAGTCCAACGCTGAGTTCAACGCTGAGTCTAACGCTGAGTCCAACGCTGAGTCCAACGCTGAGTCCAACGCTGAGTTTAACGCTGAGTCCAACGCTGAGTCCAACGCTGAGTTCAACGCTGAGTCCAACGCTGAGTCCAATGCTGAGTCTAACGCTGAGTCCAACGCTGAGTCTAACGCTGAGTTCAACGCTGAGTCCAACGCTGAGTCTAACGCTGAGTCCAACGCTGAGTCTAATGCTGAGTCCAATGCTGAGTCCAACGCTGAGTTTAACGCTGAGTCCAACGCTGAGTTTAACGCTGAGTTAACGCTGAGTCCAACGCTGAGTCTAACGCTGAGTTCAACGCTGAGTCTAACGCTGAGTTCAACGCTGAGTCTAACGCTGAGTTAACGCTGAGTCCAACGCTGAGTCTAACGCTGAGTTCAACGCTGAGTCTAACGCTGAGTCCAACGCTGAGTCCAACGCTGAGTTTAACGCTGAGTCCAACGCTGAGTCCAACGCTGAGTTCAACGCTGAGTTAACGCTGAGTCTAACACTGAGTCTAACGCTGAGTTCAACGCTGAGTCTAACGCTGAGTCTAATGCTGAGTGCAACGCTGAGTCTAAAGCTGAGTCCAATGCTGAGTCTAACGCTGAGTCCAACGCTGAGTCTAACGCTGAGTTCAACGCTGAGTCCAACGCTGAGTCTAACGCTGAGTCCAACGCTGAGTCTAACGCTGAGTCCAACGCTGAGTTTAACGCTGAGTCCAACGCTGAGTCTAACGCTGAGTCCAACGCTGAGTCTAATGCTGAGTCCAATGCTGAGTCCAACGCTGAGTTTAACGCTGAGTCCAACGCTGAGTTTAACGCTGAGTTAACGCTGAGTCCAACGCTGAGTCTAACGCTGAGTTCAACGCTGAGTCTAACGCTGAGTTCAACGCTGAGTCTAACGCTGAGTTAACGCTGAGTCCAACGCTGAGTCTAACGCTGAGTTCAACGCTGAGTTTAACGCTGAGTCCAACGCTGAGTTTAACGCTGAGTCCAACGCTGAGTCCAACGCTGAGTTCAACGCTGAGTTAACGCTGAGTCTAACACTGAGTCTAACGCTGAGTTCAACGCTGAGTCCAATGCTGAGTCTAACGCTGAGTTCAACGCTGAGTCTAACGCTGAGTCCAATGCTGAGTCTAACGCTGAGTCTAACGCTGAGTCTAACGCTGAGTTCAACGCTGAGTCCAACGCTGAGTCTAACGCTGAGTCCAACTCTGAGTCCAACGCTGAGTCTAACGCTGAGTCCAACGCTGAGTTTAACGCTGAGTCCAACGCTGAGTCCAACGCTGAATTAACGCTGAGTTTAACGCTGAGTCTAACGCTGAGTCCAACGCTGAGTCCAACGCTGAGTCCAACGCTGAGTCTAACGCTGAGTCTAACGCTGAGTCTAACGCTGAGTTCAACGCTGAGTCCAACGCTGAGTCTAATGCTGAGTCCAACGCTGAGTCCAACGCTGAGTTTAACGCTGAGTCCAACGCTGAGTTTAACGCTGAGTCCAACGCTGAGTCTAACGCTGAGTGTAATGCCGAGTTTAACGCTGACTCTAACGCTGACAGGAAACATGCTCCACAGTGCCACCTCTGTCCCTGAAGGGCTCTAAATCCAGGGATTCCCCTCTAATTAGACAGATACTCAATTCACCCCCTGGTGGCTATAGGCGGTATAGAAAAGCATCAAAACATCACTTTCTTCGTTTTCCCTATAACCCTGTGGAGTGGAGCAAGCTGGCCCAAAATACTTGTAAAAATGTCCGAAGTCCCAACGCTAACATTTCTATCGACCATGGCAGCGATTTACATTTTTCACCAGTAGAAGTGCAAAAATAAACATGTTTCTATGACCCTAGGGTATGACTTCTTTGGGATAGGGACCCCAAACTCATCAGTCCTGAGCCCCCTAGAAGTCAAAACAAAGCCTGAAAATTTGGGGCTGCTCAGCCTTACCATTCGTCAGAAATCTCTGCTTTTGTACCTCAATACATAGGCCCTTATGAAAGCCTATGAGGGATTTTAGCACGTTTGAACCCCCATAACTCTGGTTTGCAGGGTGGTAGAGACCCTACACTTGGATTACAAAAAAGTCAATATCCTTTCTAACTTCCTACCAAATGCTGTGAGCCTCAGACGTTTCTATCGACCATGGCAGCGATTTACGTTTGTTACCAGTAGAAGTGCAAAAATAAACATGTTTCTATGACCCTAGGGTATGACTTCTTTGGGATAGAGATCCCAAACTCATCAGTCCTGAGCCCCCTAAAAGTCACAACAAAGCCTGAAAATTTGGGGCCGCTCAGCCTTACCGTTCGGCAGAAATCTCCACTTTTGTACCTCAAAACATAGGCCCTAATGAAAGCCTATGGGGGATTTTAGCATTTTTGCAACCCCATAACTCTGGTTTGCAGGGTGGTAGGGACCCCACACTTGGAGTACAAGTAAGTCAATATGCCTTCTATCTTCATGCCAAATACTGTGAGTTTTAGATGTTGCTATCAACCATGGCAGCGATTTACGTTTGTCACCAGTACAAGTGCAAAAATACATGTTTTTATGACTCTAGGGTATGAAATCTTTGGGGTAGGGACCCCAAACTCACCATTCCTGAGCCCCCTAAAAATTCCAACAAAGCCTGAAAATTTAGGGTCGCTCAGCCTTACCGTTTCGCAGAAATCTGCACTTTTGTACCCTCAAAACCTAGTCCCCAATGAAAGCCTATGGGAAATTTTTGCACATTTGCACCCCCATAACTCTGATTTGCATGGTGGTAGGAACCCCAAATTTGCAGTGTATGAAGGTTGTCATTTCCTCTACTGACATTCCAAATATCAAAAGTCTGGGATGTTCCTAACAGAAACAGCCTTTATTCATAATTTCCAATTTTGGGGTGCAATATCTCCAGTTCTCGGGGGGCTAGTAACCCCAGATTTTAAATTAATGTCGGACAATCCAGCCTCTACCTATGTACCAAGTTTCAAGAGCTTGGCTCATTCCTAACAGAAACGGCATCCAAAACTAACCCGTCCCCATAGACTTACATTGAGTGGGACGTTGGGACATTTTCTTCGTTTTCCCTATAACCCTAACCCTAACCCTAACCCTAACCCTAACCCTAACCCTAACCCTAACCCTAACCCTAACCCTAACCCTAACCCTAACCCTAACCCTAACCCTAACCCTAACCCTAACCCTAACCCTAACCCTAACCCTAACCCTAACCCTAACCCTAACCCTAACCCTAACCTTCAACCCTAACCTCAACCCTAACCCTAACTTCAACCCTAACCTTAACCCTAACCTTCAACCCTAACTTCAACCCTAACCTTCAACCCTAACCTCAACCCTAACCCTAACTTCAACCCTAACCTCTACCCTATCTTCAACCCTAACCTTCAACCCTAACCTTCAACCCTAACCTCAACCCAAACTTCAACCTGTCTTACATGACAAGTCAGGGTTAAGCATAAATCCTGTTTGCAGAGTCCTAGGGGCCCCAAATTCGGAGGGTATGTAGCTCTATATGTCTTCTACCAGCATGCCGAATATCAAGAGCCTAGCTGGTTCCTAAAAGCGAAGGCCTTCAACCCAAACTTCAGAGGGTGAGGACGTGTTTGGGAGAGCTCCTGGACTTCCAGGAGAGGCCTTGGTCTGGTTTGCTGGATCCGACTTTGGAGGACTTTCCTGGGCAGACTTTTCACCTGAGGCCCCTGCTCCGGGCCTTGCCGGGCAGGGACCTGTCCTGAGCTAACTGGCCGCTCCAGCCATGGAGCGGCCAGCTCATACCCCCCCTATGGCTTCACCTACTTACCTGGGGGATGTGGAGAATTCCTCAGACGAGGACCTGGCCGGCAATGCGATCGCCTGGATTAAGGCAACGAAAGCGTGCATGGAGTACCTGGAACAACTGCGGTTCAGTTTCGCAAGGGCACGCTTTCGCTACGGCATCAAGTGGAAGCCAGAGATGCTCTGGCAAGACCAACACATGCTGGACCTGAGGGAACAAATTATAAAGCAGAAAAAAAAGTTAGCAGAGCTTGAGCTAATCGGTGGCCCTTTTTCTGAGCAGTTGGGCTACAAAAAGCGGTTCAAGAAAATGCTGGCAACCGAACAATTCGTGGATGAAAGTGACACGGATGAGGACTGCATAATCATGGAGGATGAGTGCACCCCCCCGGAGATACCACCCTGGTTGAAAGAGGAGGAAATACCCCAACCTCCCATCCCGCCCGGGCAGGGGGTGCCTGCCGAAGACCCTGGTGAAGATGAGGTGCGAGTACCAGACCCTGTGGCAAGTGTATGGGTGAGTGCCGATGATGCTGGTGCCGCTGGCCCCGCTGCTGGGGGTCCTGGTGGTGTGAGTGCTGCTGGGGTCCCCGGTGAGGCGGTGGGTAGTGGTGCTAGTGTTGTCCCTGCTGTAGCCGCGGCTGGCATGCCCCCCTCCAACTTACCTGGAGGTGGTGGTGTGGCTGCGGCTGCACAGGCCTCCCCAGATGCTTGCATGGTTCCTGCTGCTGGCGGATCCTCGGTCCCTGCATCAAAGTCATCCTTGGTGGCTGGTGTAGGGCCTGGGGTGAAGCTGGGAGCGGGGCTATGCGCCCAGGGCCGCCGGGAAAGCTCTCCGCCGTCCAAACAAGATGGCGCCGGCCTCCTGAGCGTTTCTCCGATCACGCCAGCTTCACTTCCGGTGAGCGGGGTGGAAGTGACGTCATCTCCGCCTCAACACGGAATTTCCATTGAGGCCAGTGGAGCCAATTACGGAAATGCGTCTGGCATTGAGGCAGCGGTAAAACCGCGTCCAGGCAGAGGTTCTGACGCGTCCAAAGCGTCCAAAAATCCGCGTGAACACGGAACTTACATTGAAAGTGATGGTGATAGCGCTGGTGACGGAAATACAGCCAAAGCAAGTAGGGAGGAAGGCGGAATTGGCCCTAATGTTGTGGCAGACGGAAATACTATTGAAGCAGATGGAGAGAAAGGCGGAATCTGCCTTGGGGATGCAGGGGATGCATCTCCACTGCTGTTGGAGACAAGGGATGCAGAAAGTCGGCAGGCAGACATAGAGCTACGGAGAGAAGTGGGTGATGACAACAGAGAAGAGATAAAGGTTCAAAGGAAACAAGCTGGGGATACAAGAGGAGTAATTGCGACCACAGCGGTAATGTTGCAGGAGGATCCGCAAGGAAGTGGAGCAGCGTTCCTGGGACTCCTTGACTCTACGCTTAGTGAAGAACAAAATCAGGAGGTATTACGCTTGGCAACACAGCCAAATCTAGAGATGGACCTATCTGTAGAAGAGCTTGTGGAGGAGGACATATCGCAAGTGATGGAATCAGAGCAGGACAACTCTGATGACATGAACGTAATTGAGAGTGATGTAGAGCAATTGGCTCAGCAATTTGTACCAACCTCCGCTGATGAAGAGGGCACGAGCTCGCCCGAGGACCAAAGCGGGAGTGAGGACACTGGACAACAGACTGGTGAGATACAAGATCCTGTACTTAATAAGTCATATAAGAAAAGAGTTAAAAAAAAAGGGAAGAATAAGATAAGTAGGGCAAAAAAGTTAAAATTTGATGTCGGTGGAAAGAAGGGGAGGAGTGGTAAAATTTCTGTGCCTGAAGTAGAGGGGATAGGCGAGTCCTCCCAAGCTGCCCAAGGGGAGGTGGTTTCCCAGAGTAAAGGGGGTCCCCCTTTATTTATACAGGAAGATGATAGTGGGGAGATCCTGATGGTGAGGGAGGGGGAGGGAGGTACCCCCAGGGTGAAAAGCAAAGGGGAGAGGGATCTCAACCAACTTTTTGGGAGGAACCTCCTCTCGGATTTTATATCTGAGGATGGGAGAGGTTCCCAAAGGGGAGGTAAGAAGAAGAACAAAGAAAAACACCCAGAACCACCCCCTCTGGTGGCTGGAGATATTATTACTGAGTTTAAAACGATTGACTTGACTTACAGGTTGGAAAAAACCCAGCTTGTGGTTATTGATAACCATTCTGACGAGGCCGTTGTTTTAGCGGTGGAGCCGGGAGGATATTATGGGGGCCTGCACCTGGTTGGCAAGGGCGACCCCGCTTGTGGCCTTCAACTTGAATTTCATGCAAATGGGAAAAAGTATTCTGTACGTAACGACATCATAACTAGATATTCTTTTTCAGGTCGTGAGGAGTGGATTGAGGTCATATTGGGACTTGGGCCTAATGCCCCCAGGTATGGGTCCCCTCCTCCCCCCGCCTCCACTGCGGGCGGCCTCGTCCAGAAGGCTGTCCCGACTCCTGCAGCCAATATTGGTGCTGTTGGGGAGGACTTGAGCACTGGTGCTGGTGCCGGTGCTGTGGTGGGAGCTGGTGGAAGTGTTGTATCTGGGCCGGAGCTGCCAGAGTTGGAAAGCGTCATTAGAGTTGGTTTTCCTGAGCTGGGTCCCGCCCAGAATCCTGGGGCTTTGTCTCCTCTGGCAGCCTCGGCCCAAGGCACTCCAGCAGCTCGCTCGTTTTCTTATTCAAGGGTTGTTAGGGGTGCTGCTCCTGGTAGGAGGGTCCTAGCTCCCCTGGAGACAGGGCTGGAGGATGGCGTCCCGGGTCGAAGGAACGTGGTGCGACTTAAATGGGACCATGCTCTTTTGCCCGTCCCGACTCGCAAACAGTTCACCAGGTATCTCTTCGACATGGGAATCAAGCCAGCAGACCTCTATGCGCTCCTGGCTCCAGGGGATCCTCCGTCCTATTACGATGTGTCCTTCCTCTCTCAACACGGTATGGAGTCCTTCTTAGAGGACCGATTGCGTTTCTCTGAGAATGGCGAGTGGCATGGATTTAAAGTCATTCCGCTATCCAGACAGACGTTGGAGAGGAAGGCGCACATCGTGGTGCAGAATGAGAGCATTCCGGTGAGGGACCTGATGACTTGGGTCCAACATTACGCGGACATAATGTCCCCGCCGCACAAGGTCCTGGATGAGCTCGGGATCTGGTGGGGGGAATATGAGGTGGCGATCCGGCTCCACACAAAGGAGGGGGTCGTCACCCATATCCCCCGTTCTGCCCTTATAGGGCGGGACAAAGTTATTACTTATTACCCGGGCCAGCCCAGGACCTGCAACAGGTGCGGCAGGCGGGGACATTTGGCCAGCGGCTGCCCGGATCCGAGGTGCAGTCGCTGCCAGGAGTTCGGGCACTCTGCAGCGTCCTGTAAGAGGATTAAATGTAACTTTTGTTTCGAGTTTGGCCACCCGTACACAGAGTGTCCGATCTCCTGGGCGACAATGCCCTCGGATCTGAAAGTCGCCATGCTGTCGAAGATGGGAGAGAGCCAGGATGTCTCTGTGTCTGATCCCAATGTGTGTGTCGAGTCTGTCCCAGCTCCCAGTGTGTCCACGTCTAGTGTGAACCAGTCCTTTGTAGTCCCTTCCCCTAGCTCTCTTCTAGCCAGCATGGCCTCTGTTAGGCAGCCTGGGCCTGAGTCATCGGCTCCCGCCCGGAGTGCGGCTCGGGGCGGAGGTGACCCTCCTCCCAAGGAGCAGCGACCTAGACCTGTGAGGAGCAGAGAAGGGGGGGGCCTTCGGTCCCTCACTGCTGCTCCTGCGGGTCCACTTCCGACACCCATACCTCCTCCGAGGAGGAGAAAAACTTCTCCTGCTGCCACTCAGGTCGCAGGAGGTCCTACCCTCCCCTGTCCTGATCCTGCCCCCTCAGCTCCCACAGTGTCCCTCCCTCCTCCTACCCACCCAGCTCCTGCAGTGTCCCTCCCTCCTCCTACCCACCCAGCCCCTGCAGTGTCCCTCCCTCCTCCTACCCTCCCAGCTCCTGTAGAGCCCCCTTCCCCTCCTGCCTCTGTTGCTCCAACCCCCTCTCTGCCCCCCCCTGTCATTGCCCCCTCCCTCCCCCCCCCTTCCACTGACCTTCCTGCCTCAGTTACTGATGGTGGGCCTGTTTTTCCTAGCCCTGTCCCCGCGGGTTATGCCTTTTCGGCCCCTTGTCCTACGGACGCGGCCCTTGCCCCTTGGAAGAGGGAACACCTGTCACAGGAAGATAGGGACTACCTTGAAGAAAAGTTCAAAATCAAGAAAAGAAGGGGCGTTAAACCCATGTCTAAGGGGGATATTCCTGACAATCCAAGGGCAGCGGTCAGGACGGCTGCTGCCCTAAGGAGATTGAAGGAAAAAGAAATAAAAGTGACAAACAAATTCGGTGTTTTAGCCACTTCTCCTCTTGCATCCGAGGAGGAGGAGATGGTTGTAGAGAATCCTGTTTCCACTGGGGAGGCATAGTAACTTGTGTTTTATGTTTTTCCTAAGATGATCATAGTCTTGTGAATCTAAGTGTTTTTCCGGGCGTAAAAGTCCCGTGGTATGTGTGAGGTATGTGTGACGTTATGTTGGTGTTGTCCTTTTTATTTGTTTTGGGGGGTGTTTGTGTTATTTATTTTCTATTATTTCTCTTTTTTGTCATGTCAGTATGAAGGTTGTAGTGTAGGTGTTGTCATTGTCTTTATTAGTGGTGGGTTTGTGTTACATGTATTTTATTTCCAGTTTCTGTCTGGTTGTTCTGTTGGTTTGAATGCTAATGAGTGGTGTCTCCCCAGCTTGGTTTATTGTGGTTTGATGTGATAACAGAGTGTTATTGTGTTTTACGTTAACACAGGTATTGTGTTTTCTGAGATGGAGTGTTATTTGAAAGCAGAAGTATTACCTGTTGTTTCTTTTTGTGACTCAGCACAGATATTGTGTTTTCTTTCCCCCTTGTGTATATAGGAAGGAAACTTGCTTACTACTGTTTGATGCATATGCATAAAATTTTCTTGATGATGTATGATGTAATTACTTTTTCAGTTCTATAGTAGCATACTCCTTTCTTTTAAAATTATTTATTGATGTATGCTATTACCTTGATGTGGTTTAATAAAATATTCAACCCAAACTTCCCTTTTGGGGTGCGATATCTCCGATTCTTGGGGGGCTAATGTCACACCGATTATGCCCATATATAGCCAGGAACCCATGCTACACACACCAGAAATTTGGGGTCTCTGGGGCAAAGGGCCCCAGAGATACAGCCTCCCAATGAGGGGGTAACCTGGATCAGAAAACGTGCTCCACAGTGCCCCCTCTGTCCGTCAATCCTTTAATTCCCCTCTAATTAGACAGATACTCAATTCACCCCCTGGTGGCCATAGGCGGTATAGAAAAGCATCAAAGCATCACTTCTTTCGTTTCCCCTATAACCCTGTGGAGCGGGCCAAGCTGGCACAAAATACTTGTAAGAATTTCCTAAGTCCCAATCCTAACCTCAACCCTAACCTCTACCCTGACCCTCAACCCTAACCCGAACTTCAACCCTAACCTTCAACCCTAACTTCAACCCTAACCTTCAACCCTAACCTCAACCCTAACCCTAACTTCAACCCTAACCTTAACCCTAACCTTCAACCCTAACTTCAACCCTAACCTTCAACCCTAACCTCAACCCTAACCCTAACTTCAACCCTAACCTCTATCCTATCTTCAACCCTAACCTTCAACCCTAACCTTCAACCCTAACCTCAACCCAAACTTCAACCTGTCTTACATGACAAGTTAGGGTTAAGCATAAATCCTGTTTGCAGAGTCCTAGGGACCCCAAATTCGGAGAGTATGTAGCTCTATATGTCTTCTACCAGCATGCCGAATGTCAAGAGCCTGGCTGGTTCCTGAAAGAAAATTCATCCAACCCAAACTTCCCTTTTGGGGTGCGATATCTCCGATTCTTGGGGGGCTAATGTCACACCGATTATGCCCATATATAGCCAGGAACCCATGCTACACACACCAGAAATTTGGGGTCTCTGGGGCAAAGGGCCCCAGAGATACAGCCTCCCAATGAGGGGGTAACCTGGATCAGAAAACGTGCTCCACAGTGCCCCCTCTGTCCGTCAATCCTTTAATTCCCCTCTAATTAGACAGATACTCAATTCACCCCCTGGTGGCCATAGGCGGTATAGAAAAGCATCAAAGCATCACTTCTTTCGTTTCCCCTATAACCCTGTGGAGCGGGCCAAGCTGGCACAAAATACTTGTAAGAATTTCCTAAGTCCCAATCCTAACCTCAACCCTAACCTCTACCCTGACCCTCAACCCTAACCCGAACTTCAACCCTAACCTTCAACCCTAACTTCAACCCTAACCTTCAACCCTAACCTCAACCCTAACCCTAACTTCAACCCTAACCTTAACCCTAACCTTCAACCCTAACTTCAACCCTAACCTTCAACCCTAACCTCAACCCTAACCCTAACTTCAACCCTAACCTCTATCCTATCTTCAACCCTAACCTTCAACCCTAACCTTCAACCCTAACCTCAACCCAAACTTCAACCTGTCTTACATGACAAGTTAGGGTTAAGCATAAATCCTGTTTGCAGAGTCCTAGGGACCCCAAATTCGGAGGGTATGTAGCTCTATATGTCTTCTACCAGCATGCCGAATGTCAAAAGCCTGGCTGGTTCCTGAAAGAAAATTCATCCAACCCAAACTTCCCTTTTGGGGTGCGATATCTCCGATTCTTGGGGGGCTAATGTCACACCGATTATGCCCATATATAGCCAGGAACCCATGCTACACACACCAGAAATTTGGGGTCTCTGGGGCAAAGGGCCTTAGAGATACAGCCTCCCAATGAGGGGGTAACCTGGATCAGAAAACGTGCTCCACAGTGCCCCCTCTGTCCGTCAATCCTTTAATTCCCCTCTAATTAGACAGATACTCAATTCACCCCCTGGTGGCCATAGGCGGTATAGAAAAGCATCAAAGCATCACTTCTTTCGTTTCCCCTATAACCCTAACCTCTACCCTGACCCTCAACCCTAACCCGAACTTCAACCCTAACCTTCAACCCTAACTTCAACCCTAACCTTCAACCCTAACCTCAACCCTAACCCTAACTTCAACCCTAACCTCTATCCTATCTTCAACCCTAACCTTCAACCCTAACCTTCAACCCTAACCTCAACCCAAACTTCAACCTGTCTTACATGACAAGTTAGGGTTAAGCATAAATCCTGTTTGCAGAGTCCTAGGGACCCCAAATTCGGAGGGTATGTAGCTCTATATGTCTTCTACCAGCATGCCGAATGTCAAGAGCCTGGCTGGTTCCTGAAAGACCATTCATCCAACCCAAACTTCCCTTTTGGGGTGCGATATCTCCGATTCTTGGGGGGCTAATGTCACACCGATTATGCCCATATATAGCCAGGAACCCATGCTACACACACCAGAAATTTGGGGTCTCTGGGGCAAAGGGCCCCAGAGATACAGCCTCCCAATGAGGGGGTAACCTGGATCAGAAAACGTGCTCCACAGTGCCCCCTCTGTCCGTCAATCCTTTAATTCCCCTCTAATTAGACAGATACTCAATTCACCCCCTGGTGGCCATAGGCGGTATAGAAAAGCATCAAAGCATCACTTCTTTCGTTTCCCCTATAACCCTGTGGAGCGGGCCAAGCTGGCACAAAATACTTGTAAGAATTTCCTAAGTCCCAATCCTAACCTCAACCCTAACCTCTACCCTGACCCTCAACCCTAACCCGAACTTCAACCCTAACCTTCAACCCTAACTTCAACCCTAACCTTCAACCCTAACCTCAACCCTAACCCTAACTTCAACCCTAACCTTAACCCTAACCTTCAACCCTAACTTCAACCCTAACCTTCAACCCTAACCTCAACCCTAACCCTAACTTCAACCCTAACCTCTACCCTATCTTCAACCCTAACCTTCAACCGTAACCTTCAACCCTAACCTCAACCCAAACTTCAACCTGTCTTACATGACAAGTTAGGGTTAAGCATAAATCCTGTTTGCAGAGTCCTAGGGACCCCAAATTCGGAGGGTATGTAGCTCTATATGTCTTCTACCAGCATGCCGAATGTCAAGAGCCTGGCTGGTTCCTGAAAGAGAATTCATCCAACCCAAACTTCCCTTTTGGGGTGCGATATCTCCGATTCTTGGGGGGCTAATGTCACACCGATTATGCCCATATATAGCCAGGAACCCATGCTACACACACCAGAAATTTGGGGTCTCTGGGGCAAAGGGCCCCAGAGATACAGCCTCCCAATGAGGGGGTAACCTGGATCAGAAAACGTGCTCCACAGTGCCCCCTCTGTCCGTCAATCCTTTAATTCCCCTCTAATTAGACAGATACTCAATTCACCCCCTGGTGGCCATAGGCGGTATAGAAAAGCATCAAAGCATCACTTCTTTCGTTTCCCCTATAACCCTAACCCTAACTTCAACCCTAACCTTAACCCTAACCTTCAACCCTAACTTCAACCCTAACCTTCAACCCTAACCTCAACCCTAACCCTAACTTCAACCCTAACCTCTACCCTATCTTCAACCCTAAGCTTCAACCCTAACCTTGAACCCTAACCTCAACCCAAACTTCAACCTGTCTTACATGACAAGTTAGGGTTAAGCATAAATCCTGTTTGCAGAGTCCTAGGGACCCCAAATTCGGAGGGTATGTAGCTCTATATGTCTTCTACCAGCATGCCGAATGTCAAGAGCCTGGCTGGTTCCTGAAAGAAAATTCATCCAACCCAAACTTCCCTTTTGGGGTGCGATATCTCCGATTCTTGGGGGGCTAATGTCACACCGATTATGCCCATATATAGCCAGGAACCCATGCTACACACACCAGAAATTTGGGGTCTCTGGGGCAAAGGGCCCCAGAGATACAGCCTCCCAATGAGGGCAGTAACCAGGATTAGGAAACGTGCTCCACAGTGCCACCCGGTGGCCATAGGCGGTATAGAAAAGCATCAAAGCATCACTTCTTTCGTTTCCCCTATAACCCTAACCCTAACCCTAACCCTAACCCTAACCCTAACCCTAACCCTATGCCTTCTACCTGCCTGCCAAATGTCATGAGCTTTACACTTTCCTACCGGCCGTGGCTGAGATTTATGTTCGTCTGATTCGTCACCCTTAACATTGCCAAAATAAACAGGTTTTTGTGACCCTAGGCTATGACGTCTTTGGCCTAGGGGCCCAAAACTCACCAGTCACGATCCCCCTAAGAGTCCCTACAATGCTGGAAAATTTTAGAATGCTGAGCCATTGCCCTTGGAAAAAATGTGAGATTTTGAAAAGTGAAATAGGGGGCCCAATGAAAGCCTATGGGGGATTTTAGCAAATTTGCACCCCCGTAATTTTGGTTTGCAGAAATGTAGAGCGCCCAAAATTGGAGTACAAGTACAACAATATGCCTTCTACCTGCATGCCAAAGGTTGTGAACTTTACACTTTTCTAACGGCCGTGGCTGCGATTTATGTTCGTCTGATTCACCACCATTAACACTACCAAAATAAACAGGTTTTTGTGAGCCTAGGCTATGATCTCTTTGGCCTAGGGGCCCAAAACTCACCAGTCACGATCCCCCTAAGAGTCCCTACAATGCTAGAAAATTTTAGAATGCTGAGCCATTACCCTTGGAAAAAATGTGCGATTTTGAAAAGTGAAATAGGGGGCCCAATGAAAGCCTATGGGGGATTTTAGCAAATTTGCACCCCCGTAACTTTGGTTTGCAGAGATGTAGAGAGCCCAAAATTGGAGTGCAAGTACAACAATATGCCTTCTACCTGCCTGCCAAATGTCATGAGCTTTACACTTTCCTACCGGCCGTGGCTGAGATTTATGTTCGTCTGATTCGTCACCCTTAACATTGCCAAAATAAACAGGTTTTTGTGACCCTAGGCTATGACGTCTTTGGCCTAGGGGCCCAAAACTCACCAGTCACAATCCCCCTAAGAGTCCCTACAATGCTAGAAAATTTTAGAATGCTGAGCCATTGCCCTTGGAAAAAATGTGAGATTTTGAAAAGTGAAATAGGGAGCCCAATGAAAGCCTATGGGGGATTTTAGCAAATTTGCACCCCCGTAACTTTGGTTTGCAGAGATGTAGAGAGCCCAAAATTGGAGTGCAAGTACAACAATATGCCTTCTACCTGCCTGCCAAATGTCATGAGCTTTACACTTTCCTACCGGCCGTGGCTGAGATTTATGTTCGTCTGAATCGTCACCCTTAACATTGCCAAAATAAACAGGTTTTTGTGACCCTAGGCTATGACGTCTTTGGCCTAGGGGCCCAAAACTCACCAGTCACAATCCCCCTAAGAGTCCCTACAATGCTAGAAAATTTTAGAATGCTGAGCCATTGCCCTTGGAAAAAATGTGAGATTTTGAAAAGTGAAATAGGGGGCCCAATGAAAGCCTATGGGGGATTTTAGCAAATTTGCACCCCCGTAACTTTGGTTTGCAGTGATGTAGAGAGCCCAAAATTGGAGTGCAAGTACAACAATATGCCTTCTACCTGCCTGCCAAATGTCATGAGCTTTACACTTTCCTACCGGCCGTGGCTGAGATTTATGTTCGTCTGATTCGTCACCCTTAACATTGCCAAAATAAACAGGTTTTTGTGACCCTAGGCTATGACGTCTTTGGCCTAGGGGCCCAAAACTCACCAGTCACAATCCCCCTAAGAGTCCCTACAATACTAGAAAATTTGCCACTGCTGAGCCATCGCCGTTGGAAAAAATGTGAGATTTTGGAACGTGAAATAGGAGGCCCTATGAAAGCCTACGGGGGATTTTAGCAAATTTGCACCCCCGTAACTTTGGTTTGCAGAGATGTAGAGAGCCCAAAATTGGAGTGCAAGTACAACAATATGCCTTCTACCTGCCTGCCAAATGTCATGAGCTTTACACTTTCCTACCGGCCGTGGCTGAGATTTATGTTCGTCTGATTCGTCACCCTTAACATTGCCAAAATAAACAGGTTTTTGTGACCCTAGGCTATGACGTCTTTGGCCTAGGGGCCCAAAACTCACCAGTCACAATCCCCCTAAGAGTCCCTACAATGCTAGAAAATTTTAGAATGCTGAGCCATTGCCCTTGGAAAAAATGTGAGATTTTGAAAAGTGAAATAGGGGGCCCAATGAAAGCCTATGGGGGATTTTAGCAAATTTGCACCCCCGTAACTTTGGTTTGCAGAGATGTAGAGAGCCCAAAATTGGAGTGCAAGTACAACAATATGCCTTCTACCTGCCTGCCAAATGTCATGAGCTTTACACTTTCCTACCGGCCGTGGCTGAGATTTATGTTCGTCTGATTCGTCACCCTTAACATTGCCAAAATAAACAGGTTTTTGTGACCCTAGGCTATGACGTCTTTGGCCTAGGGGCCCAAAACTCACCAGTCACGATCCCCCTAAGAGTCCCTACAATGCTGGAAAATTTTAGAATGCTGAGCCATTGCCCTTGGAAAAAATGTGAGATTTTGAAAAGTGAAATAGGGGGCCCAATGAAAGCCTATGGGGGATTTTAGCAAATTTGCACCCCCGTAACTTTGGTTTGCAGAGATGTAGAGAGCCCAAAATTGGAGTGCAAGTACAACAATATGCCTTCTACCTGCCTGCCAAATGTCATGAGCTTTACACTTTCCTAACGGCCGTGGCTGAGATTTATGTTCGTCTGATTCGCCACCATTAACACTACCAAAATAAACAGGTTTTTGTGAGCCTAAGCTATGACCTCTTTGGCCTAGGGGCCCAGAACTCACCAGTCACGATCCCCCTAAGAGTCCCTACAATGCTAGAAAATTTTAGAATGCTGAGCCATTGCCCTTGGAAAAAATGTGAGATTTTGAAAAGTAAAATAGGGAGCCCAATGAAAGCCTATGGGGGATTTTAGCAAATTTGCACCCCCGTAATTTTGGTTTGCAGAAATGTAGAGCGCCCAAAATTGGAGTACAAGTACAACAATATGCCTTCTACCTGCATGCCAAAGGTTGTGAACTTTACACTTTTCTAACGGCCGTGGCTGCGATTTATGTTCGTCTGATTCACCACCATTAACACTACCAAAATAAACAGGTTTTTGTGAGCCTAGGCTATGATCTCTTTGGCCTAGGGGCCCAAAACTCACCAGTCACGATCCCCCTAAGAGTCCCTACAATGCTAGAAAATTTTAGAATGCTGAGCCATTACCCTTGGAAAAAATGTGCGATTTTGAAAAGTGAAATAGGGAGCCCAATGAAAGCCTATGGGGGATTTTAGCAAATTTGCACCCCCGTAACTTTGGTTTGCAGAGATGTAGAGAGCCCAAAATTGGAGTGCAAGTACAACAATATGCCTTCTACCTGCCTGCCAAATGTCATGAGCTTTACACTTTCCTAACGGCCGTGGCTGAGATTTATGTTCGTCTGATTCGCCACCATTAACACTACCAAAATAAACAGGTTTTTGTGAGCCTAGGCTATGACCTCTTTGGCCTAGGGGCCCAGAACTCACCAGTCACGATCCTCCTAAGAGTCCCTACAATGGTAGAAAATTTTAGAATGCTGAGCCATTACCCTTGGAAAAAATGTGAGATTTTGGAAAGTGAAATAGGAGGCCCAATGAAAGCCTACGGGGGTTTTTAGCAAATTTGCACCCCCGTAACTTTGGTTTGCAGAGATGTAGAGAGCCCAAAATTGGAGTGCAAGTACAACAATATGCCTTCTACCTGCATGCCAAAGGTTGTGAGCTTTACACTTTTCTAACGGCCGTGGCTGCGATTTATGTTCGTCTGATTCACCACCATTAACACTACCAAAATAAACAAGTTTTTGTGAGCCTAGGCTATAACCTCTTTGGCCTAGGGGCCCAAAACTGACCAGTCACGATCCCCCTAAGAGTCCCTACAATGCTAGAAAATTTTAGAATGCTGAGCCATTGCCCTTGGAAAAAATGTGAGATTTTGAAAAGTGAAATAGGGAGCCCAATGAAAGCCTATGGGGGATTTTAGCAAATTTGCACCCCCGTAATTTTGGTTTGCAGAAATGTAGAGCGCCCAAAATTGGAGTACAAGTACAACAATATGCCTTCTACCTGCATGCCAAAGGTTGTGAACTTTACACTTTTCTAATGGCCGTGGCTGCGATTTATGTTCGTCTGATTCACCACCATTAACACTACCAAAATAAACAGGTTTTTGTGAGCCTAGGCTATGACCTCTTTGGCCTAGGGGCCCAAAACTCACCAGTCACGATCCCCCTAAGAGTCCCTACAATGCTAGAAAATTTTAGAATGCTGAGCCATTGCCCTTGGAAAAAATGTGCGATTTTGAAAAGTGAAATAGGGGGCCCAATGAAAGCCTATGGGGGATTTTAGCAAATTTGCACCCCCGTAACTTTGGTTTGCAGAGATGTAGAGAGCCCAAAATTGGAGTGCAAGTACAACAATATGCCTTCTACCTGCCTGCCAAATGTCATGAGCTTTACACTTTCCTAACGGCCGTGGCTGAGATTTATGTTTGTCTGATTCGCCACCTTTAACATTGCCAAAATAAACAGGTTTTTGTGAGCCTAGGCTATGACCTCTTTGGCCTAGGGGCCCAAAACTCACCAGTCACGATCCCCCTAAGAGTCCCTACAATGCTAGAAAATTTTAGAATGCTGATCCATTGCCCTTGGAAAAAATGTGAGATTTTGAAAAGTGAAATAGGGAGCCCAATGAAAGCCTATGGGGGATTTTAGCAAATTTGCACCCCCGTAACTTTGGTTTGCAGAGATGTAGAGAGCCCAAAATTGGAGTGCAAGTACAACAATATGCCTTCTACCTGCCTGCCAAATGTCATGAGCTTTACACTTTCCTAACGGCCGTGGCTGAGATTTATGTTCGTCTGATTCGCCACCATTAACATTGCCAAAATAAACAGCTTTTTGTGACCCTAGGCTATGACGTCTTTGGCCTAGGGGCCCAAAA
This sequence comes from Hyperolius riggenbachi, assembly GCF_040937935.1. Classification (NCBI taxonomy): domain Eukaryota; kingdom Metazoa; phylum Chordata; class Amphibia; order Anura; family Hyperoliidae; genus Hyperolius; species Hyperolius riggenbachi. The sequence goes on from NW_027152365.1 coordinate 406,671, forward strand.
CTCACCAGTCACGATCCCCTTAAGAGTCCCTACAATGCCAGAAAATTTTAGAATGCTGAGCCATTGCCCTTGGAAAAAATGTGAGATTTTGAAAAGTAAAATAGGGAGCCCAATGAAAGCCTATGGGGGATTTTAGCAAATTTGCACCCCCGTAACTTTGGTTTGCAGAGATGTAGAGAGCCCAAAATTGGAATGCAAGTACAACAATATGTCTTATACCAGCATGCCGAATATCAAGAGCCTAGCTGGTTCCTAAAAGCAAATTCCTTCAACCCAAACTTCCCTTTTGGGGTGCGATATCTCCAATTCTTGGGGGGCTAATGTCACACCGATTATGCCCATATATAGCCAGGAACCTATGCTACACACACCTGAAATTTGGAGTCTCTGGGGCAAAGGGCCCCAGAGATACAGCCTGCCAAAGAGGGGGGTAACCGGGATCAGGAAACGTGCTCCACAGTGCCACCTGGTGGCCATAGGCGGTGTAGAAAAGCATCAAAGCATCACTTCTTTCATTTCCCCTATAACCCTAACTTCAACCCTAACCTTCAACCCTAACCTCAACCCTAACCCTAACTTCAACCCTAACCTCTACCCTATCTTCAACCCTAACCTTCAACCCTAACCTTCAACCCTAACCTCAACCCAAACTTCAACCTGTCTTACATGACAAGTTAGGGTTAAGCATAAATCCTGTTTGCAGAGTCCTAGGGACCCCAAATTCGGAGGGTATGTAGCTCTATATGTCTTCTACCAGCATGCCGAATGTCAAGAGCCTGGCTGGTTCCTGAAAGAAAATTCTTCCAACCCAAACTTCCCTTTTGGGGTGCGATATCTCCGATTCTTGGTGGGCTAATGTCACACCGATTATGCCCATATATAGCCAGGAAGCCATGCTAAACACACCAGATATTTGGGGTCTTTGGGGCAAAGGGCCCCAGAGATACAGCCTCCCAATGAGGGGGTAACCTGGATCAGAAAACGTGCTCCACAGTGCCCCCTCTGTCCGTCAATCCTTTAATTCCCCTCTAATTAGACAGATACTCAATTCACCCCCTGGTGGCCATAGGCGGTATAGAAAAGCATCAAAGCATCACTTCTTTCGTTTCCCCTATAACCCTAACCCTAACCCTAACCCTAACCCTAACCTAACCCTAACCCTAACCCTAACCCTAACCCTAACCCTAACCCTAACCCTAACCCTAACCCTAACCCTAACCCTAACCCTAACCCTAACCCTAACCCTAAAACCCTAACCCTAACCCTAACCCTAACCCTAACCCTAACCCTAACCCTAACCCTAACCTTCAACCCTAACCTCAACCCTAACCCTAACTTCAACCCTAACCTTAACCCTAACCTTCAACCCTAACTTCAACCCTAACCTTCAACCCTAACCTCAACCCTAACCCTAACTTCAACCCTAACCTCTACCCTATCTTCAACCCTAACCTTCAACCCTAACCTTCAACCCTAACCTCAACCCAAACTTCAACCTGTCTTACATGACAAGTCAGGGTTAAGCATAAATCCTGTTTGCAGAGTCCTAGGGGCCCCAAATTCGGAGGGTATGTAGCTCTATATGTCTTCTACCAGCATGCCGAATATCAAGAGCCTAGCTGGTTCCTAAAAGCGAAGGCCTTCAACCCAAACTTCAGAGGGTGAGGACGTGTTTGGGAGAGCTCCTGGACTTCCAGGAGAGGCCTTGGTCTGGTTTGCTGGATCCGACTTTGGAGGACTTTCCTGGGCAGACTTTTCACCTGAGGCCCCTGCTCCGGGCCTTGCCGGGCAGGGACCTGTCCTGAGCTAACTGGCCGCTCCAGCCATGGAGCGGCCAGCTCATACCCCCCCTATGGCTTCACCTACTTACCTGGGGGATGTGGAGAATTCCTCAGACGAGGACCTGGCCGGCAATGCGATCGCCTGGATTAAGGCAACGAAAGCGTGCATGGAGTACCTGGAACAACTGCGGTTCAGTTTCGCAAGGGCACGCTTTCGCTACGGCATCAAGTGGAAGCCAGAGATGCTCTGGCAAGACCAACACATGCTGGACCTGAGGGAACAAATTATAAAGCAGAAAAAAAAGTTAGCAGAGCTTGAGCTAATCGGTGGCCCTTTTTCTGAGCAGTTGGGCTACAAAAAGCGGTTCAAGAAAATGCTGGCAACCGAACAATTCGTGGATGAAAGTGACACGGATGAGGACTGCATAATCATGGAGGATGAGTGCACCCCCCCGGAGATACCACCCTGGTTGAAAGAGGAGGAAATACCCCAACCTCCCATCCCGCCCGGGCAGGGGGTGCCTGCCGAAGACCCTGGTGAAGATGAGGTGCGAGTACCAGACCCTGTGGCAAGTGTATGGGTGAGTGCCGATGATGCTGGTGCCGCTGGCCCCGCTGCTGGGGGTCCTGGTGGTGTGAGTGCTGCTGGGGTCCCCGGTGAGGCGGTGGGTAGTGGTGCTAGTGTTGTCCCTGCTGTAGCCGCGGCTGGCATGCCCCCCTCCAACTTACCTGGAGGTGGTGGTGTGGCTGCGGCTGCACAGGCCTCCCCAGATGCTTGCATGGTTCCTGCTGCTGGCGGATCCTCGGTCCCTGCATCAAAGTCATCCTTGGTGGCTGGTGTAGGGCCTGGGGTGAAGCTGGGAGCGGGGCTATGCGCCCAGGGCCGCCGGGAAAGCTCTCCGCCGTCCAAACAAGATGGCGCCGGCCTCCTGAGCGTTTCTCCGATCACGCCAGCTTCACTTCCGGTGAGCGGGGTGGAAGTGACGTCATCTCCGCCTCAACACGGAATTTCCATTGAGGCCAGTGGAGCCAATTACGGAAATGCGTCTGGCATTGAGGCAGCGGTAAAACCGCGTCCAGGCAGAGGTTCTGACGCGTCCAAAGCGTCCAAAAATCCGCGTGAACACGGAACTTACATTGAAAGTGATGGTGATAGCGCTGGTGACGGAAATACAGCCAAAGCAAGTAGGGAGGAAGGCGGAATTGGCCCTAATGTTGTGGCAGACGGAAATACTATTGAAGCAGATGGAGAGAAAGGCGGAATCTGCCTTGGGGATGCAGGGGATGCATCTCCACTGCTGTTGGAGACAAGGGATGCAGAAAGTCGGCAGGCAGACATAGAGCTACGGAGAGAAGTGGGTGATGACAACAGAGAAGAGATAAAGGTTCAAAGGAAACAAGCTGGGGATACAAGAGGAGTAATTGCGACCACAGCGGTAATGTTGCAGGAGGATCCGCAAGGAAGTGGAGCAGCGTTCCTGGGACTCCTTGACTCTACGCTTAGTGAAGAACAAAATCAGGAGGTATTACGCTTGGCAACACAGCCAAATCTAGAGATGGACCTATCTGTAGAAGAGCTTGTGGAGGAGGACATATCGCAAGTGATGGAATCAGAGCAGGACAACTCTGATGACATGAACGTAATTGAGAGTGATGTAGAGCAATTGGCTCAGCAATTTGTACCAACCTCCGCTGATGAAGAGGGCACGAGCTCGCCCGAGGACCAAAGCGGGAGTGAGGACACTGGACAACAGACTGGTGAGATACAAGATCCTGTACTTAATAAGTCATATAAGAAAAGAGTTAAAAAAAAAGGGAAGAATAAGATAAGTAGGGCAAAAAAGTTAAAATTTGATGTCGGTGGAAAGAAGGGGAGGAGTGGTAAAATTTCTGTGCCTGAAGTAGAGGGGATAGGCGAGTCCTCCCAAGCTGCCCAAGGGGAGGTGGTTTCCCAGAGTAAAGGGGGTCCCCCTTTATTTATACAGGAAGATGATAGTGGGGAGATCCTGATGGTGAGGGAGGGGGAGGGAGGTACCCCCAGGGTGAAAAGCAAAGGGGAGAGGGATCTCAACCAACTTTTTGGGAGGAACCTCCTCTCGGATTTTATATCTGAGGATGGGAGAGGTTCCCAAAGGGGAGGTAAGAAGAAGAACAAAGAAAAACACCCAGAACCACCCCCTCTGGTGGCTGGAGATATTATTACTGAGTTTAAAACGATTGACTTGACTTACAGGTTGGAAAAAACCCAGCTTGTGGTTATTGATAACCATTCTGACGAGGCCGTTGTTTTAGCGGTGGAGCCGGGAGGATATTATGGGGGCCTGCACCTGGTTGGCAAGGGCGACCCCGCTTGTGGCCTTCAACTTGAATTTCATGCAAATGGGAAAAAGTATTCTGTACGTAACGACATCATAACTAGATATTCTTTTTCAGGTCGTGAGGAGTGGATTGAGGTCATATTGGGACTTGGGCCTAATGCCCCCAGGTATGGGTCCCCTCCTCCCCCCGCCTCCACTGCGGGCGGCCTCGTCCAGAAGGCTGTCCCGACTCCTGCAGCCAATATTGGTGCTGTTGGGGAGGACTTGAGCACTGGTGCTGGTGCCGGTGCTGTGGTGGGAGCTGGTGGAAGTGTTGTATCTGGGCCGGAGCTGCCAGAGTTGGAAAGCGTCATTAGAGTTGGTTTTCCTGAGCTGGGTCCCGCCCAGAATCCTGGGGCTTTGTCTCCTCTGGCAGCCTCGGCCCAAGGCACTCCAGCAGCTCGCTCGTTTTCTTATTCAAGGGTTGTTAGGGGTGCTGCTCCTGGTAGGAGGGTCCTAGCTCCCCTGGAGACAGGGCTGGAGGATGGCGTCCCGGGTCGAAGGAACGTGGTGCGACTTAAATGGGACCATGCTCTTTTGCCCGTCCCGACTCGCAAACAGTTCACCAGGTATCTCTTCGACATGGGAATCAAGCCAGCAGACCTCTATGCGCTCCTGGCTCCAGGGGATCCTCCGTCCTATTACGATGTGTCCTTCCTCTCTCAACACGGTATGGAGTCCTTCTTAGAGGACCGATTGCGTTTCTCTGAGAATGGCGAGTGGCATGGATTTAAAGTCATTCCGCTATCCAGACAGACGTTGGAGAGGAAGGCGCACATCGTGGTGCAGAATGAGAGCATTCCGGTGAGGGACCTGATGACTTGGGTCCAACATTACGCGGACATAATGTCCCCGCCGCACAAGGTCCTGGATGAGCTCGGGATCTGGTGGGGGGAATATGAGGTGGCGATCCGGCTCCACACAAAGGAGGGGGTCGTCACCCATATCCCCCGTTCTGCCCTTATAGGGCGGGACAAAGTTATTACTTATTACCCGGGCCAGCCCAGGACCTGCAACAGGTGCGGCAGGCGGGGACATTTGGCCAGCGGCTGCCCGGATCCGAGGTGCAGTCGCTGCCAGGAGTTCGGGCACTCTGCAGCGTCCTGTAAGAGGATTAAATGTAACTTTTGTTTCGAGTTTGGCCACCCGTACACAGAGTGTCCGATCTCCTGGGCGACAATGCCCTCGGATCTGAAAGTCGCCATGCTGTCGAAGATGGGAGAGAGCCAGGATGTCTCTGTGTCTGATCCCAATGTGTGTGTCGAGTCTGTCCCAGCTCCCAGTGTGTCCACGTCTAGTGTGAACCAGTCCTTTGTAGTCCCTTCCCCTAGCTCTCTTCTAGCCAGCATGGCCTCTGTTAGGCAGCCTGGGCCTGAGTCATCGGCTCCCGCCCGGAGTGCGGCTCGGGGCGGAGGTGACCCTCCTCCCAAGGAGCAGCGACCTAGACCTGTGAGGAGCAGAGAAGGGGGGGGCCTTCGGTCCCTCACTGCTGCTCCTGCGGGTCCACTTCCGACACCCATACCTCCTCCGAGGAGGAGAAAAACTTCTCCTGCTGCCACTCAGGTCGCAGGAGGTCCTACCCTCCCCTGTCCTGATCCTGCCCCCTCAGCTCCCACAGTGTCCCTCCCTCCTCCTACCCACCCAGCTCCTGCAGTGTCCCTCCCTCCTCCTACCCACCCAGCCCCTGCAGTGTCCCTCCCTCCTCCTACCCTCCCAGCTCCTGTAGAGCCCCCTTCCCCTCCTGCCTCTGTTGCTCCAACCCCCTCTCTGCCCCCCCCTGTCATTGCCCCCTCCCTCCCCCCCCCTTCCACTGACCTTCCTGCCTCAGTTACTGATGGTGGGCCTGTTTTTCCTAGCCCTGTCCCCGCCTGTTATGCCTTTTCGGCCCCTTGTCCTACGGACGCGGCCCTTGCCCCTTGGAAGAGGGAACACCTGTCACAGGAAGATAGGGACTACCTTGAAGAAAAGTTCAAAATCAAGAAAAGAAGGGGCGTTAAACCCATGTCTAAGGGGGATATTCCTGACAATCCAAGGGCAGCGGTCAGGACGGCTGCTGCCCTAAGGAGATTGAAGGAAAAAGAAATAAAAGTGACAAACAAATTCGGTGTTTTAGCCACTTCTCCTCTTGCATCCGAGGAGGAGGAGATGGTTGTAGAGAATCCTGTTTCCACTGGGGAGGCATAGTAACTTGTGTTTTATGTTTTTCCTAAGATGATCATAGTCTTGTGAATCTAAGTGTTTTTCCGGGCGTAAAAGTCCCGTGGTATGTGTGAGGTATGTGTGACGTTATGTTGGTGTTGTCCTTTTTATTTGTTTTGGGGGGTGTTTGTGTTATTTATTTTCTATTATTTCTCTTTTTTGTCATGTCAGTATGAAGGTTGTAGTGTAGGTGTTGTCATTGTCTTTATTAGTGGTGGGTTTGTGTTACATGTATTTTATTTCCAGTTTCTGTCTGGTTGTTCTGTTGGTTTGAATGCTAATGAGTGGTGTCTCCCCAGCTTGGTTTATTGTGGTTTGATGTGATAACAGAGTGTTATTGTGTTTTACGTTAACACAGGTATTGTGTTTTCTGAGATGGAGTGTTATTTGAAAGCAGAAGTATTACCTGTTGTTTCTTTTTGTGACTCAGCACAGATATTGTGTTTTCTTTCCCCCTTGTGTATATAGGAAGGAAACTTGCTTACTACTGTTTGATGCATATGCATAAAATTTTCTTGATGATGTATGATGTAATTACTTTTTCAGTTCTATAGTAGCATACTCCTTTCTTTTAAAATTATTTATTGATGTATGCTATTACCTTGATGTGGTTTAATAAAATATTCAACCCAAACTTCCCTTTTGGGGTGCGATATCTCCGATTCTTGGGGGGCTAATGTCACACCGATTATGCCCATATATAGCCAGGAACCCATGCTACACACACCAGAAATTTGGGGTCTCTGGGGCAAAGGGCCCCAGAGATACAGCCTCCCAATGAGGGCGGTAACCAGGATTAGGAAACGTGCTCCACAGTGCCACCCGGTGGCCATAGGCGGTATAGAAAAGCATCAAAGCATCACTTCTTTCGTTTCCCCTATAACCCTGTGGAGCGGGCCAAGCTGGCACAAAATACTTGTAAGAATTTCCTAAGTCCCAATCCTAACCTCAACCCTAACCTCTACCCTGACCCTCAACCCTAACCCGAACTTCAACCCTAACCTTCAACCCTAACTTCAACCCTAACCTTCAACCCTAACCTCAACCCTAACCCTAACTTCAACCCTAACCTTAACCCTAACCTTCAACCCTAACTTCAACCCTAACCTTCAACCCTAACCTCAACCCTAACCCTAACTTCAACCCTAACCTCTACCCTATCTTCAACCCTAACCTTCAACCCTAACCTTCAACCCTAACCTCAACCCAAACTTCAACCTGTCTTACATGACAAGTTAGGGTTAAGCATAAATCCTGTTTGCAGAGTCCTAGGGGCCCCAAATTCGGAGGGTATGTAGCTCTATATGTCTTCTACCAGCATGCCGAATATCAAGAGCCTAGCTGGTTCCTAAAAGCGAAGGCCTTCAACCCAAACTTCAGAGGGTGAGGACGTGTTTGGGAGAGCTCCTGGACTTCCAGGAGAGGCCTTGGTCTGGTTTGCTGGATCCGACTTTGGAGGACTTTCCTGGGCAGACTTTTCACCTGAGGCCCCTGCTCCGGGCCTTGCCGGGCAGGGACCTGTCCTGAGCTAACTGGCCGCTCCAGCCATGGAGCGGCCAGCTCATACCCCCCCTATGGCTTCACCTACTTACCTGGGGGATGTGGAGAATTCCTCAGACGAGGACCTGGCCGGCAATGCGATCGCCTGGATTAAGGCAACGAAAGCGTGCATGGAGTACCTGGAACAACTGCGGTTCAGTTTCGCAAGGGCACGCTTTCGCTACGGCATCAAGTGGAAGCCAGAGATGCTCTGGCAAGACCAACACATGCTGGACCTGAGGGAACAAATTATAAAGCAGAAAAAAAAGTTAGCAGAGCTTGAGCTAATCGGTGGCCCTTTTTCTGAGCAGTTGGGCTACAAAAAGCGGTTCAAGAAAATGCTGGCAACCGAACAATTCGTGGATGAAAGTGACACGGATGAGGACTGCATAATCATGGAGGATGAGTGCACCCCCCCGGAGATACCACCCTGGTTGAAAGAGGAGGAAATACCCCAACCTCCCATCCCGCCCGGGCAGGGGGTGCCTGCCGAAGACCCTGGTGAAGATGAGGTGCGAGTACCAGACCCTGTGGCAAGTGTATGGGTGAGTGCCGATGATGCTGGTGCCGCTGGCCCCGCTGCTGGGGGTCCTGGTGGTGTGAGTGCTGCTGGGGTCCCCGGTGAGGCGGTGGGTAGTGGTGCTAGTGTTGTCCCTGCTGTAGCCGCGGCTGGCATGCCCCCCTCCAACTTACCTGGAGGTGGTGGTGTGGCTGCGGCTGCACAGGCCTCCCCAGATGCTTGCATGGTTCCTGCTGCTGGCGGATCCTCGGTCCCTGCATCAAAGTCATCCTTGGTGGCTGGTGTAGGGCCTGGGGTGAAGCTGGGAGCGGGGCTATGCGCCCAGGGCCGCCGGGAAAGCTCTCCGCCGTCCAAACAAGATGGCGCCGGCCTCCTGAGCGTTTCTCCGATCACGCCAGCTTCACTTCCGGTGAGCGGGGTGGAAGTGACGTCATCTCCGCCTCAACACGGAATTTCCATTGAGGCCAGTGGAGCCAATTACGGAAATGCGTCTGGCATTGAGGCAGCGGTAAAACCGCGTCCAGGCAGAGGTTCTGACGCGTCCAAAGCGTCCAAAAATCCGCGTGAACACGGAACTTACATTGAAAGTGATGGTGATAGCGCTGGTGACGGAAATACAGCCAAAGCAAGTAGGGAGGAAGGCGGAATTGGCCCTAATGTTGTGGCAGACGGAAATACTATTGAAGCAGATGGAGAGAAAGGCGGAATCTGCCTTGGGGATGCAGGGGATGCATCTCCACTGCTGTTGGAGACAAGGGATGCAGAAAGTCGGCAGGCAGACATAGAGCTACGGAGAGAAGTGGGTGATGACAACAGAGAAGAGATAAAGGTTCAAAGGAAACAAGCTGGGGATACAAGAGGAGTAATTGCGACCACAGCGGTAATGTTGCAGGAGGATCCGCAAGGAAGTGGAGCAGCGTTCCTGGGACTCCTTGACTCTACGCTTAGTGAAGAACAAAATCAGGAGGTATTACGCTTGGCAACACAGCCAAATCTAGAGATGGACCTATCTGTAGAAGAGCTTGTGGAGGAGGACATATCGCAAGTGATGGAATCAGAGCAGGACAACTCTGATGACATGAACGTAATTGAGAGTGATGTAGAGCAATTGGCTCAGCAATTTGTACCAACCTCCGCTGATGAAGAGGGCACGAGCTCGCCCGAGGACCAAAGCGGGAGTGAGGACACTGGACAACAGACTGGTGAGATACAAGATCCTGTACTTAATAAGTCATATAAGAAAAGAGTTAAAAAAAAAGGGAAGAATAAGATAAGTAGGGCAAAAAAGTTAAAATTTGATGTCGGTGGAAAGAAGGGGAGGAGTGGTAAAATTTCTGTGCCTGAAGTAGAGGGGATAGGCGAGTCCTCCCAAGCTGCCCAAGGGGAGGTGGTTTCCCAGAGTAAAGGGGGTCCCCCTTTATTTATACAGGAAGATGATAGTGGGGAGATCCTGATGGTGAGGGAGGGGGAGGGAGGTACCCCCAGGGTGAAAAGCAAAGGGGAGAGGGATCTCAACCAACTTTTTGGGAGGAACCTCCTCTCGGATTTTATATCTGAGGATGGGAGAGGTTCCCAAAGGGGAGGTAAGAAGAAGAACAAAGAAAAACACCCAGAACCACCCCCTCTGGTGGCTGGAGATATTATTACTGAGTTTAAAACGATTGACTTGACTTACAGGTTGGAAAAAACCCAGCTTGTGGTTATTGATAACCATTCTGACGAGGCCGTTGTTTTAGCGGTGGAGCCGGGAGGATATTATGGGGGCCTGCACCTGGTTGGCAAGGGCGACCCCGCTTGTGGCCTTCAACTTGAATTTCATGCAAATGGGAAAAAGTATTCTGTACGTAACGACATCATAACTAGATATTCTTTTTCAGGTCGTGAGGAGTGGATTGAGGTCATATTGGGACTTGGGCCTAATGCCCCCAGGTATGGGTCCCCTCCTCCCCCCGCCTCCACTGCGGGCGGCCTCGTCCAGAAGGCTGTCCCGACTCCTGCAGCCAATATTGGTGCTGTTGGGGAGGACTTGAGCACTGGTGCTGGTGCCGGTGCTGTGGTGGGAGCTGGTGGAAGTGTTGTATCTGGGCCGGAGCTGCCAGAGTTGGAAAGCGTCATTAGAGTTGGTTTTCCTGAGCTGGGTCCCGCCCAGAATCCTGGGGCTTTGTCTCCTCTGGCAGCCTCGGCCCAAGGCACTCCAGCAGCTCGCTCGTTTTCTTATTCAAGGGTTGTTAGGGGTGCTGCTCCTGGTAGGAGGGTCCTAGCTCCCCTGGAGACAGGGCTGGAGGATGGCGTCCCGGGTCGAAGGAACGTGGTGCGACTTAAATGGGACCATGCTCTTTTGCCCGTCCCGACTCGCAAACAGTTCACCAGGTATCTCTTCGACATGGGAATCAAGCCAGCAGACCTCTATGCGCTCCTGGCTCCAGGGGATCCTCCGTCCTATTACGATGTGTCCTTCCTCTCTCAACACGGTATGGAGTCCTTCTTAGAGGACCGATTGCGTTTCTCTGAGAATGGCGAGTGGCATGGATTTAAAGTCATTCCGCTATCCAGACAGACGTTGGAGAGGAAGGCGCACATCGTGGTGCAGAATGAGAGCATTCCGGTGAGGGACCTGATGACTTGGGTCCAACATTACGCGGACATAATGTCCCCGCCGCACAAGGTCCTGGATGAGCTCGGGATCTGGTGGGGGGAATATGAGGTGGCGATCCGGCTCCACACAAAGGAGGGGGTCGTCACCCATATCCCCCGTTCTGCCCTTATAGGGCGGGACAAAGTTATTACTTATTACCCGGGCCAGCCCAGGACCTGCAACAGGTGCGGCAGGCGGGGACATTTGGCCAGCGGCTGCCCGGATCCGAGGTGCAGTCGCTGCCAGGAGTTCGGGCACTCTGCAGCGTCCTGTAAGAGGATTAAATGTAACTTTTGTTTCGAGTTTGGCCACCCGTACACAGAGTGTCCGATCTCCTGGGCGACAATGCCCTCGGATCTGAAAGTCGCCATGCTGTCGAAGATGGGAGAGAGCCAGGATGTCTCTGTGTCTGATCCCAATGTGTGTGTCGAGTCTGTCCCAGCTCCCAGTGTGTCCACGTCTAGTGTGAACCAGTCCTTTGTAGTCCCTTCCCCTAGCTCTCTTCTAGCCAGCATGGCCTCTGTTAGGCAGCCTGGGCCTGAGTCATCGGCTCCCGCCCGGAGTGCGGCTCGGGGCGGAGGTGACCCTCCTCCCAAGGAGCAGCGACCTAGACCTGTGAGGAGCAGAGAAGGGGGGGGCCTTCGGTCCCTCACTGCTGCTCCTGCGGGTCCACTTCCGACACCCATACCTCCTCCGAGGAGGAGAAAAACTTCTCCTGCTGCCACTCAGGTCGCAGGAGGTCCTACCCTCCCCTGTCCTGATCCTGCCCCCTCAGCTCCCACAGTGTCCCTCCCTCCTCCTACCCACCCAGCTCCTGCAGTGTCCCTCCCTCCTCCTACCCACCCAGCCCCTGCAGTGTCCCTCCCTCCTCCTACCCTCCCAGCTCCTGTAGAGCCCCCTTCCCCTCCTGCCTCTGTTGCTCCAACCCCCTCTCTGCCCCCCCCTGTCATTGCCCCCTCCCTCCCCCCCCCTTCCACTGACCTTCCTGCCTCAGTTACTGATGGTGGGCCTGTTTTTCCTAGCCCTGTCCCCGCGGGTTATGCCTTTTCGGCCCCTTGTCCTACGGACGCGGCCCTTGCCCCTTGGAAGAGGGAACACCTGTCACAGGAAGATAGGGACTACCTTGAAGAAAAGTTCAAAATCAAGAAAAGAAGGGGCGTTAAACCCATGTCTAAGGGGGATATTCCTGACAATCCAAGGGCAGCGGTCAGGACGGCTGCTGCCCTAAGGAGATTGAAGGAAAAAGAAATAAAAGTGACAAACAAATTCGGTGTTTTAGCCACTTCTCCTCTTGCATCCGAGGAGGAGGAGATGGTTGTAGAGAATCCTGTTTCCACTGGGGAGGCATAGTAACTTGTGTTTTATGTTTTTCCTAAGATGATCATAGTCTTGTGAATCTAAGTGTTTTTCCGGGCGTAAAAGTCCCGTGGTATGTGTGAGGTATGTGTGACGTTATGTTGGTGTTGTCCTTTTTATTTGTTTTGGGGGGTGTTTGTGTTATTTATTTTCTATTATTTCTCTTTTTTGTCATGTCAGTATGAAGGTTGTAGTGTAGGTGTTGTCATTGTCTTTATTAGTGGTGGGTTTGTGTTACATGTATTTTATTTCCAGTTTCTGTCTGGTTGTTCTGTTGGTTTGAATGCTAATGAGTGGTGTCTCCCCAGCTTGGTTTATTGTGGTTTGATGTGATAACAGAGTGTTATTGTGTTTTACGTTAACACAGGTATTGTGTTTTCTGAGATGGAGTGTTATTTGAAAGCAGAAGTATTACCTGTTGTTTCTTTTTGTGACTCAGCACAGATATTGTGTTTTCTTTCCCCCTTGTGTATATAGGAAGGAAACTTGCTTACTACTGTTTGATGCATATGCATAAAATTTTCTTGATGATGTATGATGTAATTACTTTTTCAGTTCTATAGTAGCATACTCCTTTCTTTTAAAATTATTTATTGATGTATGCTATTACCTTGATGTGGTTTAATAAAATATTCAACCCAAACTTCCCTTTTGGGGTGCGATATCTCCGATTCTTGGGGGGCTAATGTCACACCGATTATGCCCATATATAGCCAGGAACCCATGCTACACACACCAGAAATTTGGGGTCTCTGGGGCAAAGGGCCCCAGAGATACAGCCTCCCAATGAGGGCGGTAACCAGGATTAGGAAACGTGCTCCACAGTGCCACCCGGTGGCCATAGGCGGTATAGAAAAGCATCAAAGCATCACTTCTTTCGTTTCCCCTATAACCCTGTGGAGCGGGCCAAGCTGGCACAAAATACTTGTAAGAATTTCCTAAGTCCCAATCCTAACCTCAACCCTAACCTCTACCCTGACCCTCAACCCTAACCCGAACTTCAACCCTAACCTTCAACCCTAACTTCAACCCTAACCTTCAACCCTAACCTCAACCCTAACCCTAACTTCAACCCTAACCTTAACCCTAACCTTCAACCCTAACTTCAACCCTAACCTTCAACCCTAACCTCAACCCTAACCCTAACTTCAACCCTAACCTCTACCCTATCTTCAACCCTAACCTTCAACCCTAACCTTCAACCCTAACCTCAACCCAAACTTCAACCTGTCTTACATGACAAGTTAGGGTTAAGCATAAATCCTGTTTGCAGAGTCCTAGGGGCCCCAAATTCGGAGGGTATGTAGCTCTATATGTCTTCTACCAGCATGCCGAATATCAAGAGCCTAGCTGGTTCCTAAAAGCGAAGGCCTTCAACCCAAACTTCAGAGGGTGAGGACGTGTTTGGGAGAGCTCCTGGACTTCCAGGAGAGGCCTTGGTCTGGTTTGCTGGATCCGACTTTGGAGGACTTTCCTGGGCAGACTTTTCACCTGAGGCCCCTGCTCCGGGCCTTGCCGGGCAGGGACCTGTCCTGAGCTAACTGGCCGCTCCAGCCATGGAGCGGCCAGCTCATACCCCCCCTATGGCTTCACCTACTTACCTGGGGGATGTGGAGAATTCCTCAGACGAGGACCTGGCCGGCAATGCGATCGCCTGGATTAAGGCAACGAAAGCGTGCATGGAGTACCTGGAACAACTGCGGTTCAGTTTCGCAAGGGCACGCTTTCGCTACGGCATCAAGTGGAAGCCAGAGATGCTCTGGCAAGACCAACACATGCTGGACCTGAGGGAACAAATTATAAAGCAGAAAAAAAAGTTAGCAGAGCTTGAGCTAATCGGTGGCCCTTTTTATGAGCAGTTGGGCTACAAAAAGCGGTTCAAGAAAATGCTGGCAACCGAACAATTCGTGGATGAAAGTGACACGGATGAGGACTGCATAATCATGGAGGATGAGTGCACCCCCCCGGAGATACCACCCTGGTTGAAAGAGGAGGAAATACCCCAACCTCCCATCCCGCCCGGGCAGGGGGTGCCTGCCGAAGACCCTGGTGAAGATGAGGTGCGAGTACCAGACCCTGTGGCAAGTGTATGGGTGAGTGCCGATGATGCTGGTGCCGCTGGCCCCGCTGCTGGGGGTCCTGGTGGTGTGAGTGCTGCTGGGGTCCCCGGTGAGGCGGTGGGTAGTGGTGCTAGTGTTGTCCCTGCTGTAGCCGCGGCTGGCATGCCCCCCTCCAACTTACCTGGAGGTGGTGGTGTGGCTGCGGCTGCACAGGCCTCCCCAGATGCTTGCATGGTTCCTGCTGCTGGCGGATCCTCGGTCCCTGCATCAAAGTCATCCTTGGTGGCTGGTGTAGGGCCTGGGGTGAAGCTGGGAGCGGGGCTATGCGCCCAGGGCCGCCGGGAAAGCTCTCCGCCGTCCAAACAAGATGGCGCCGGCCTCCTGAGCGTTTCTCCGATCACGCCAGCTTCACTTCCGGTGAGCGGGGTGGAAGTGACGTCATCTCCGCCTCAACACGGAATTTCCATTGAGGCCAGTGGAGCCAATTACGGAAATGCGTCTGGCATTGAGGCAGCGGTAAAACCGCGTCCAGGCAGAGGTTCTGACGCGTCCAAAGCGTCCAAAAATCCGCGTGAACACGGAACTTACATTGAAAGTGATGGTGATAGCGCTGGTGACGGAAATACAGCCAAAGCAAGTAGGGAGGAAGGCGGAATTGGCCCTAATGTTGTGGCAGACGGAAATACTATTGAAGCAGATGGAGAGAAAGGCGGAATCTGCCTTGGGGATGCAGGGGATGCATCTCCACTGCTGTTGGAGACAAGGGATGCAGAAAGTCGGCAGGCAGACATAGAGCTACGGAGAGAAGTGGGTGATGACAACAGAGAAGAGATAAAGGTTCAAAGGAAACAAGCTGGGGATACAAGAGGAGTAATTGCGACCACAGCGGTAATGTTGCAGGAGGATCCGCAAGGAAGTGGAGCAGCGTTCCTGGGACTCCTTGACTCTACGCTTAGTGAAGAACAAAATCAGGAGGTATTACGCTTGGCAACACAGCCAAATCTAGAGATGGACCTATCTGTAGAAGAGCTTGTGGAGGAGGACATATCGCAAGTGATGGAATCAGAGCAGGACAACTCTGATGACATGAACGTAATTGAGAGTGATGTAGAGCAATTGGCTCAGCAATTTGTACCAACCTCCGCTGATGAAGAGGGCACGAGCTCGCCCGAGGACCAAAGCGGGAGTGAGGACACTGGACAACAGACTGGTGAGATACAAGATCCTGTACTTAATAAGTCATATAAGAAAAGAGTTAAAAAAAAAGGGAAGAATAAGATAAGTAGGGCAAAAAAGTTAAAATTTGATGTCGGTGGAAAGAAGGGGAGGAGTGGTAAAATTTCTGTGCCTGAAGTAGAGGGGATAGGCGAGTCCTCCCAAGCTGCCCAAGGGGAGGTGGTTTCCCAGAGTAAAGGGGGTCCCCCTTTATTTATACAGGAAGATGATAGTGGGGAGATCCTGATGGTGAGGGAGGGGGAGGGAGGTACCCCCAGGGTGAAAAGCAAAGGGGAGAGGGATCTCAACCAACTTTTTGGGAGGAACCTCCTCTCGGATTTTATATCTGAGGATGGGAGAGGTTCCCAAAGGGGAGGTAAGAAGAAGAACAAAGAAAAACACCCAGAACCACCCCCTCTGGTGGCTGGAGATATTATTACTGAGTTTAAAACGATTGACTTGACTTACAGGTTGGAAAAAACCCAGCTTGTGGTTATTGATAACCATTCTGACGAGGCCGTTGTTTTAGCGGTGGAGCCGGGAGGATATTATGGGGGCCTGCACCTGGTTGGCAAGGGCGACCCCGCTTGTGGCCTTCAACTTGAATTTCATGCAAATGGGAAAAAGTATTCTGTACGTAACGACATCATAACTAGATATTCTTTTTCAGGTCGTGAGGAGTGGATTGAGGTCATATTGGGACTTGGGCCTAATGCCCCCAGGTATGGGTCCCCTCCTCCCCCCGCCTCCACTGCGGGCGGCCTCGTCCAGAAGGCTGTCCCGACTCCTGCAGCCAATATTGGTGCTGTTGGGGAGGACTTGAGCACTGGTGCTGGTGCCGGTGCTGTGGTGGGAGCTGGTGGAAGTGTTGTATCTGGGCCGGAGCTGCCAGAGTTGGAAAGCGTCATTAGAGTTGGTTTTCCTGAGCTGGGTCCCGCCCAGAATCCTGGGGCTTTGTCTCCTCTGGCAGCCTCGGCCCAAGGCACTCCAGCAGCTCGCTCGTTTTCTTATTCAAGGGTTGTTAGGGGTGCTGCTCCTGGTAGGAGGGTCCTAGCTCCCCTGGAGACAGGGCTGGAGGATGGCGTCCCGGGTCGAAGGAACGTGGTGCGACTTAAATGGGACCATGCTCTTTTGCCCGTCCCGACTCGCAAACAGTTCACCAGGTATCTCTTCGACATGGGAATCAAGCCAGCAGACCTCTATGCGCTCCTGGCTCCAGGGGATCCTCCGTCCTATTACGATGTGTCCTTCCTCTCTCAACACGGTATGGAGTCCTTCTTAGAGGACCGATTGCGTTTCTCTGAGAATGGCGAGTGGCATGGATTTAAAGTCATTCCGCTATCCAGACAGACGTTGGAGAGGAAGGCGCACATCGTGGTGCAGAATGAGAGCATTCCGGTGAGGGACCTGATGACTTGGGTCCAACATTACGCGGACATAATGTCCCCGCCGCACAAGGTCCTGGATGAGCTCGGGATCTGGTGGGGGGAATATGAGGTGGCGATCCGGCTCCACACAAAGGAGGGGGTCGTCACCCATATCCCCCGTTCTGCCCTTATAGGGCGGGACAAAGTTATTACTTATTACCCGGGCCAGCCCAGGACCTGCAACAGGTGCGGCAGGCGGGGACATTTGGCCAGCGGCTGCCCGGATCCGAGGTGCAGTCGCTGCCAGGAGTTCGGGCACTCTGCAGCGTCCTGTAAGAGGATTAAATGTAACTTTTGTTTCGAGTTTGGCCACCCGTACACAGAGTGTCCGATCTCCTGGGCGACAATGCCCTCGGATCTGAAAGTCGCCATGCTGTCGAAGATGGGAGAGAGCCAGGATGTCTCTGTGTCTGATCCCAATGTGTGTGTCGAGTCTGTCCCAGCTCCCAGTGTGTCCACGTCTAGTGTGAACCAGTCCTTTGTAGTCCCTTCCCCTAGCTCTCTTCTAGCCAGCATGGCCTCTGTTAGGCAGCCTGGGCCTGAGTCATCGGCTCCCGCCCGGAGTGCGGCTCGGGGCGGAGGTGACCCTCCTCCCAAGGAGCAGCGACCTAGACCTGTGAGGAGCAGAGAAGGGGGGGGCCTTCGGTCCCTCACTGCTGCTCCTGCGGGTCCACTTCCGACACCCATACCTCCTCCGAGGAGGAGAAAAACTTCTCCTGCTGCCACTCAGGTCGCAGGAGGTCCTACCCTCCCCTGTCCTGATCCTGCCCCCTCAGCTCCCACAGTGTCCCTCCCTCCTCCTACCCACCCAGCTCCTGCAGTGTCCCTCCCTCCTCCTACCCACCCAGCCCCTGCAGTGTCCCTCCCTCCTCCTACCCTCCCAGCTCCTGTAGAGCCCCCTTCCCCTCCTGCCTCTGTTGCTCCAACCCCCTCTCTGCCCCCCCCTGTCATTGCCCCCTCCCTCCCCCCCCCCCTTCCACTGACCTTCCTGCCTCAGTTACTGATGGTGGGCCTGTTTTTCCTAGCCCTGTCCCCGCGGGTTATGCCTTTTCGGCCCCTTGTCCTACGGACGCGGCCCTTGCCCCTTGGAAGAGGGAACACCTGTCACAGGAAGATAGGGACTACCTTGAAGAAAAGTTCAAAATCAAGAAAAGAAGGGGCGTTAAACCCATGTCTAAGGGGGATATTCCTGACAATCCAAGGGCAGCGGTCAGGACGGCTGCTGCCCTAAGGAGATTGAAGGAAAAAGAAATAAAAGTGACAAACAAATTCGGTGTTTTAGCCACTTCTCCTCTTGCATCCGAGGAGGAGGAGATGGTTGTAGAGAATCCTGTTTCCACTGGGGAGGCATAGTAACTTGTGTTTTATGTTTTTCCTAAGATGATCATAGTCTTGTGAATCTAAGTGTTTTTCCGGGCGTAAAAGTCCCGTGGTATGTGTGAGGTATGTGTGACGTTATGTTGGTGTTGTCCTTTTTATTTGTTTTGGGGGGTGTTTGTGTTATTTATTTTCTATTATTTCTCTTTTTTGTCATGTCAGTATGAAGGTTGTAGTGTAGGTGTTGTCATTGTCTTTATTAGTGGTGGGTTTGTGTTACATGTATTTTATTTCCAGTTTCTGTCTGGTTGTTCTGTTGGTTTGAATGCTAATGAGTGGTGTCTCCCCAGCTTGGTTTATTGTGGTTTGATGTGATAACAGAGTGTTATTGTGTTTTACGTTAACACAGGTATTGTGTTTTCTGAGATGGAGTGTTATTTGAAAGCAGAAGTATTACCTGTTGTTTCTTTTTGTGACTCAGCACAGATATTGTGTTTTCTTTCCCCCTTGTGTATATAGGAAGGAAACTTGCTTACTACTGTTTGATGCATATGCATAAAATTTTCTTGATGATGTATGATGTAATTACTTTTTCAGTTCTATAGTAGCATACTCCTTTCTTTTAAAATTATTTATTGATGTATGCTATTACCTTGATGTGGTTTAATAAAATATTCAACCCAAACTTCCCTTTTGGGGTGCGATATCTCCGATTCTTGGGGGGCTAATGTCACACCGATTATGCCCATATATAGCCAGGAACCCATGCTACACACACCAGAAATTTGGGGTCTCTGGGGCAAAGGGCCCCAGAGATACAGCCTCCCAATGAGGGCGGTAACCAGGATTAGGAAACGTGCTCCACAGTGCCACCCGGTGGCCATAGGCGGTATAGAAAAGCATCAAAGCATCACTTCTTTCGTTTCCCCTATAACCCTGTGGAGCGGGCCAAGCTGGCACAAAATACTTGTAAGAATTTCCTAAGTCCCAATCCTAACCTCAACCCTAACCTCTACCCTGACCCTCAACCCTAACCCGAACTTCAACCCTAACCTTCAACCCTAACTTCAACCCTAACCTTCAACCCTAACCTCAACCCTAACCCTAACTTCAACCCTAACCTTAACCCTAACCTTCAACCCTAACTTCAACCCTAACCTTCAACCCTAACCTCAACCCTAACCCTAACTTCAACCCTAACCTCTACCCTATCTTCAACCCTAACCTTCAACCCTAACCTTCAACCCTAACCTCAACCCAAACTTCAACCTGTCTTACATGACAAGTTAGGGTTAAGCATAAATCCTGTTTGCAGAGTCCTAGGGGCCCCAAATTCGGAGGGTATGTAGCTCTATATGTCTTCTACCAGCATGCCGAATATCAAGAGCCTAGCTGGTTCCTAAAAGCGAAGGCCTTCAACCCAAACTTCAGAGGGTGAGGACGTGTTTGGGAGAGCTCCTGGACTTCCAGGAGAGGCCTTGGTCTGGTTTGCTGGATCCGACTTTGGAGGACTTTCCTGGGCAGACTTTTCACCTGAGGCCCCTGCTCCGGGCCTTGCCGGGCAGGGACCTGTCCTGAGCTAACTGGCCGCTCCAGCCATGGAGCGGCCAGCTCATACCCCCCCTATGGCTTCACCTACTTACCTGGGGGATGTGGAGAATTCCTCAGACGAGGACCTGGCCGGCAATGCGATCGCCTGGATTAAGGCAACGAAAGCGTGCATGGAGTACCTGGAACAACTGCGGTTCAGTTTCGCAAGGGCACGCTTTCGCTACGGCATCAAGTGGAAGCCAGAGATGCTCTGGCAAGACCAACACATGCTGGACCTGAGGGAACAAATTATAAAGCAGAAAAAAAAGTTAGCAGAGCTTGAGCTAATCGGTGGCCCTTTTTCTGAGCAGTTGGGCTACAAAAAGCGGTTCAAGAAAATGCTGGCAACCGAACAATTCGTGGATGAAAGTGACACGGATGAGGACTGCATAATCATGGAGGATGAGTGCACCCCCCCGGAGATACCACCCTGGTTGAAAGAGGAGGAAATACCCCAACCTCCCATCCCGCCCGGGCAGGGGGTGCCTGCCGAAGACCCTGGTGAAGATGAGGTGCGAGTACCAGACCCTGTGGCAAGTGTATGGGTGAGTGCCGATGATGCTGGTGCCGCTGGCCCCGCTGCTGGGGGTCCTGGTGGTGTGAGTGCTGCTGGGGTCCCCGGTGAGGCGGTGGGTAGTGGTGCTAGTGTTGTCCCTGCTGTAGCCGCGGCTGGCATGCCCCCCTCCAACTTACCTGGAGGTGGTGGTGTGGCTGCGGCTGCACAGGCCTCCCCAGATGCTTGCATGGTTCCTGCTGCTGGCGGATCCTCGGTCCCTGCATCAAAGTCATCCTTGGTGGCTGGTGTAGGGCCTGGGGTGAAGCTGGGAGCGGGGCTATGCGCCCAGGGCCGCCGGGAAAGCTCTCCGCCGTCCAAACAAGATGGCGCCGGCCTCCTGAGCGTTTCTCCGATCACGCCAGCTTCACTTCCGGTGAGCGGGGTGGAAGTGACGTCATCTCCGCCTCAACACGGAATTTCCATTGAGGCCAGTGGAGCCAATTACGGAAATGCGTCTGGCATTGAGGCAGCGGTAAAACCGCGTCCAGGCAGAGGTTCTGACGCGTCCAAAGCGTCCAAAAATCCGCGTGAACACGGAACTTACATTGAAAGTGATGGTGATAGCGCTGGTGACGGAAATACAGCCAAAGCAAGTAGGGAGGAAGGCGGAATTGGCCCTAATGTTGTGGCAGACGGAAATACTATTGAAGCAGATGGAGAGAAAGGCGGAATCTGCCTTGGGGATGCAGGGGATGCATCTCCACTGCTGTTGGAGACAAGGGATGCAGAAAGTCGGCAGGCAGACATAGAGCTACGGAGAGAAGTGGGTGATGACAACAGAGAAGAGATAAAGGTTCAAAGGAAACAAGCTGGGGATACAAGAGGAGTAATTGCGACCACAGCGGTAATGTTGCAGGAGGATCCGCAAGGAAGTGGAGCAGCGTTCCTGGGACTCCTTGACTCTACGCTTAGTGAAGAACAAAATCAGGAGGTATTACGCTTGGCAACACAGCCAAATCTAGAGATGGACCTATCTGTAGAAGAGCTTGTGGAGGAGGACATATCGCAAGTGATGGAATCAGAGCAGGACAACTCTGATGACATGAACGTAATTGAGAGTGATGTAGAGCAATTGGCTCAGCAATTTGTACCAACCTCCGCTGATGAAGAGGGCACGAGCTCGCCCGAGGACCAAAGCGGGAGTGAGGACACTGGACAACAGACTGGTGAGATACAAGATCCTGTACTTAATAAGTCATATAAGAAAAGAGTTAAAAAAAAAGGGAAGAATAAGATAAGTAGGGCAAAAAAGTTAAAATTTGATGTCGGTGGAAAGAAGGGGAGGAGTGGTAAAATTTCTGTGCCTGAAGTAGAGGGGATAGGCGAGTCCTCCCAAGCTGCCCAAGGGGAGGTGGTTTCCCAGAGTAAAGGGGGTCCCCCTTTATTTATACAGGAAGATGATAGTGGGGAGATCCTGATGGTGAGGGAGGGGGAGGGAGGTACCCCCAGGGTGAAAAGCAAAGGGGAGAGGGATCTCAACCAACTTTTTGGGAGGAACCTCCTCTCGGATTTTATATCTGAGGATGGGAGAGGTTCCCAAAGGGGAGGTAAGAAGAAGAACAAAGAAAAACACCCAGAACCACCCCCTCTGGTGGCTGGAGATATTATTACTGAGTTTAAAACGATTGACTTGACTTACAGGTTGGAAAAAACCCAGCTTGTGGTTATTGATAACCATTCTGACGAGGCCGTTGTTTTAGCGGTGGAGCCGGGAGGATATTATGGGGGCCTGCACCTGGTTGGCAAGGGCGACCCCGCTTGTGGCCTTCAACTTGAATTTCATGCAAATGGGAAAAAGTATTCTGTACGTAACGACATCATAACTAGATATTCTTTTTCAGGTCGTGAGGAGTGGATTGAGGTCATATTGGGACTTGGGCCTAATGCCCCCAGGTATGGGTCCCCTCCTCCCCCCGCCTCCACTGCGGGCGGCCTCGTCCAGAAGGCTGTCCCGACTCCTGCAGCCAATATTGGTGCTGTTGGGGAGGACTTGAGCACTGGTGCTGGTGCCGGTGCTGTGGTGGGAGCTGGTGGAAGTGTTGTATCTGGGCCGGAGCTGCCAGAGTTGGAAAGCGTCATTAGAGTTGGTTTTCCTGAGCTGGGTCCCGCCCAGAATCCTGGGGCTTTGTCTCCTCTGGCAGCCTCGGCCCAAGGCACTCCAGCAGCTCGCTCGTTTTCTTATTCAAGGGTTGTTAGGGGTGCTGCTCCTGGTAGGAGGGTCCTAGCTCCCCTGGAGACAGGGCTGGAGGATGGCGTCCCGGGTCGAAGGAACGTGGTGCGACTTAAATGGGACCATGCTCTTTTGCCCGTCCCGACTCGCAAACAGTTCACCAGGTATCTCTTCGACATGGGAATCAAGCCAGCAGACCTCTATGCGCTCCTGGCTCCAGGGGATCCTCCGTCCTATTACGATGTGTCCTTCCTCTCTCAACACGGTATGGAGTCCTTCTTAGAGGACCGATTGCGTTTCTCTGAGAATGGCGAGTGGCATGGATTTAAAGTCATTCCGCTATCCAGACAGACGTTGGAGAGGAAGGCGCACATCGTGGTGCAGAATGAGAGCATTCCGGTGAGGGACCTGATGACTTGGGTCCAACATTACGCGGACATAATGTCCCCGCCGCACAAGGTCCTGGATGAGCTCGGGATCTGGTGGGGGGAATATGAGGTGGCGATCCGGCTCCACACAAAGGAGGGGGTCGTCACCCATATCCCCCGTTCTGCCCTTATAGGGCGGGACAAAGTTATTACTTATTACCCGGGCCAGCCCAGGACCTGCAACAGGTGCGGCAGGCGGGGACATTTGGCCAGCGGCTGCCCGGATCCGAGGTGCAGTCGCTGCCAGGAGTTCGGGCACTCTGCAGCGTCCTGTAAGAGGATTAAATGTAACTTTTGTTTCGAGTTTGGCCACCCGTACACAGAGTGTCCGATCTCCTGGGCGACAATGCCCTCGGATCTGAAAGTCGCCATGCTGTCGAAGATGGGAGAGAGCCAGGATGTCTCTGTGTCTGATCCCAATGTGTGTGTCGAGTCTGTCCCAGCTCCCAGTGTGTCCACGTCTAGTGTGAACCAGTCCTTTGTAGTCCCTTCCCCTAGCTCTCTTCTAGCCAGCATGGCCTCTGTTAGGCAGCCTGGGCCTGAGTCATCGGCTCCCGCCCGGAGTGCGGCTCGGGGCGGAGGTGACCCTCCTCCCAAGGAGCAGCGACCTAGACCTGTGAGGAGCAGAGAAGGGGGGGGCCTTCGGTCCCTCACTGCTGCTCCTGCGGGTCCACTTCCGACACCCATACCTCCTCCGAGGAGGAGAAAAACTTCTCCTGCTGCCACTCAGGTCGCAGGAGGTCCTACCCTCCCCTGTCCTGATCCTGCCCCCTCAGCTCCCACAGTGTCCCTCCCTCCTCCTACCCACCCAGCTCCTGCAGTGTCCCTCCCTCCTCCTACCCACCCAGCCCCTGCAGTGTCCCTCCCTCCTCCTACCCTCCCAGCTCCTGTAGAGCCCCCTTCCCCTCCTGCCTCTGTTGCTCCAACCCCCTCTCTGCCCCCCCCTGTCATTGCCCCCTCCCTCCCCCCCCCTTCCACTGACCTTCCTGCCTCAGTTACTGATGGTGGGCCTGTTTTTCCTAGCCCTGTCCCCGCGGGTTATGCCTTTTCGGCCCCTTGTCCTACGGACGCGGCCCTTGCCCCTTGGAAGAGGGAACACCTGTCACAGGAAGATAGGGACTACCTTGAAGAAAAGTTCAAAATCAAGAAAAGAAGGGGCGTTAAACCCATGTCTAAGGGGGATATTCCTGACAATCCAAGGGCAGCGGTCAGGACGGCTGCTGCCCTAAGGAGATTGAAGGAAAAAGAAATAAAAGTGACAAACAAATTCGGTGTTTTAGCCACTTCTCCTCTTGCATCCGAGGAGGAGGAGATGGTTGTAGAGAATCCTGTTTCCACTGGGGAGGCATAGTAACTTGTGTTTTATGTTTTTCCTAAGATGATCATAGTCTTGTGAATCTAAGTGTTTTTCCGGGCGTAAAAGTCCCGTGGTATGTGTGAGGTATGTGTGACGTTATGTTGGTGTTGTCCTTTTTATTTGTTTTGGGGGGTGTTTGTGTTATTTATTTTCTATTATTTCTCTTTTTTGTCATGTCAGTATGAAGGTTGTAGTGTAGGTGTTGTCATTGTCTTTATTAGTGGTGGGTTTGTGTTACATGTATTTTATTTCCAGTTTCTGTCTGGTTGTTCTGTTGGTTTGAATGCTAATGAGTGGTGTCTCCCCAGCTTGGTTTATTGTGGTTTGATGTGATAACAGAGTGTTATTGTGTTTTACGTTAACACAGGTATTGTGTTTTCTGAGATGGAGTGTTATTTGAAAGCAGAAGTATTACCTGTTGTTTCTTTTTGTGACTCAGCACAGATATTGTGTTTTCTTTCCCCCTTGTGTATATAGGAAGGAAACTTGCTTACTACTGTTTGATGCATATGCATAAAATTTTCTTGATGATGTATGATGT
>NW_027152366.1:300000-424404 GCF_040937935.1 Hyperolius riggenbachi
TTTCTGCCGTGAATGGCCTAATCACGTGTGGATTCCCGCCCGGAGGCGGATTTTCTTTAAACGTTAATAACAAAGCCCCCATACATGCTACAATCCCCCAAATTGCATGGATTATCGAGGTGATAAGGGGCAACATAACTTCAACATAAAAAATTCCAAATTTTTTTTTTTAATGGCTTTTAAAGACAAATCGCCACTGTAAATGGGGCTATTAATTGGTATACGCGTTAAGCAATCAAAGAGGTGAAGGCGAGTTCCAATGGCACTTGGCGGCGAAGGTACCGCTGGAGGAGGATGAGTGGCTGATGCCAAAAAGGCCCCAGAGAGGTTTTTGTAATTTTTTTTTTGCAGCAATTAGCAATGACATCGCAGCAGAGTTGTCAGTGGACACGGGCAGTGTGAACGCAGAGTGCAGTGGTGGTAGCGACTGAGTCAGGAGAAGGACAATGCGGGCGGTCAGTTCAGCAGCACAGAAGGACCATGGCAACATACTGGTAGTACTAGTAGCAGCACAGCGTCATAGTGCTGGCCAAAAAATTAAATGCACCCGGTAACCCGGGCAGTGTGAACGCAGACAGAGTACATTGGTGGAAGCGAGTGAGTCAGGAGGACGAGGACAATGTGGGCGGTCAATTCAGCAGCACAGAAGGACCATGGCAACATACTAGTGGTAGTAGTAGCAGCACAGCGTCATAGTGCTGGCCAAAAAATTAAATGCACCCGGTGACCCGGGCAGTGTGAACGCAGACAGAGTACATTGGTGGAAGCGATTGAGTCAGGAGGAGGAGGACAATGCGGGCGGTCAGTTCAGCAGCACAGAAGGACCATGGCAACATACTAGTGGTAGTAGTAGCAGCACAGCGTCATAGTGCTGGCCAAAAAATTAAATGCACCCGGTGACCCGGGCAGTGATATAACACAGACAGAGTACATTGGTGGTACCGTGGTAGCGACTGAGTCAGGAGGAGGAGGAGGACAAAGCGGGCGTTCAGTTCAGCAGCAGCAGCAGCAGCACAGAAGGACCATGGCAACATACTGGTGGTAGTAGTAGCAGCACAGCGTCATAGTGCTGGCCAAAAAATTAAATGCACCCGGTGACCCGGGCAGTGATATAACGCAGACAGAGTACATTGGTGGAAGCGACTGAGTCAGGAGGAGGAGGACAATGCGGGCGGTCAGTTCAGCAGCAGCAGCACAGAAGGACCATGGCAACATACTGGTGGTAGTAGTAGCAGCACAGTGTCATAGTGCTGGCCAAAAAATGAAATGCACCCGGTGACCCGGGCAGTGATATAACGCAGACAGAGTACATTGGTGGAAGCGACTGAGTCAGGAGGAGGAGGACAATGCGGGCGGTCAGTTCAGCAGCAGCAGCACAGAAGGACCATGGCAACATACTGGTGGTAGTAGTAGCAGCACAGCGTCATAGTGCTGGCCAAAAAATTAAATGCACCCGGTGACCCGGGCAGTGATATAACGCAGACAGAGTACATTGGTGGAAGCGACTGAGTCAGGAGGAGGAGGACAATGCGGGTGGTCAGTTCAGCAGCAGCAGCAAAGAAGGACCATGGCAACATACTGGTGGTAGTAGTAGCAGCACAGCGTCATAGTGCTGGCCAAAAAATTAAATGCACCCGGTGACCCGGGCAGTGATATAACGCAGACAGAGTACATTGGTGGAAGCGACTGAGTCAGGAGGAGGAGGACAATGCGGGCGGTCAGTTCAGCAGCAGCAGCACAGAAGGACCATGGCAACATACTGGCGGTAGTAGTAGTAGCACAGCGTCATAGTACTGGCCAAAAAATTAAATGCACCCGGTGACCCGGGCAGTGTGAACGCAGAGTGTAGTAGCGACTGAGTCAGGAGGACAAAGCGGGCGGTCAGTTCAGCAGCTCAGAAGGAGGACCATGGCAACTTACTGGTAGTAGTATCATAACACCAAAAAATTAACCAAGGTAGGCACTAGGCAGGTAGTAACTGTCTTTATAAAGGCAGGCATAGTTAACAACAGCACATGCAGCAGCCACTTCATGTCCCCCTGTGTCCGACAATAGGGGCCAGGAACTCACCTTCCACCCAAGCCTGGTTGATTTTCAGGAAGGTGAGTTTGTCCACAGAGGCATGGGAGAGCCGAGAGCGCTTCTCTGTGACCACGCCACCGGCCCGCACTAAAGCATCTCTCTGAGAGGACACTGGTAGGATGGCAGGATTGGAGTTCCAGGGCGTACTGGGAAAGCTCGCTCCAGATGTCCAGTCTCTTGACCCAGTACTCCAAGGGGTCCACGGGGCTGTCGGTGTCATTGAGCCCGCTGGATGACCCCATATAGTCAGACACCATGGTGGTCAGTCGTTGCTTGTGCTGGTTGGTGGTGGATGCTGTGGCGGGCACCTCTGTTCTGGGCTGCTGCACTGCATACAGGCTCTTGCTTAGGCTCTTCAGGTCTCCGGGGCGCCAGTTGCTGCTGCTGCTGCTGCTGGTGCTGGTGGTTGTTGTTGTGCTGCTAGTGGCCATGGCAGGCACCTCTTGCTGGCTTGGCAGAGCAGTTACAGTGGGGGTGAAAGGCTGGGGGAATGCTTCCAGTAGTCTGCGCACAAGGGCCTCCTTCAACTCCCTTGTGCGTTGCTCGGTGGTGGATGGCGTCATTAAGTCTCCCAGCTTCCCCTTCAGACGGGGATCAAGCATCAAGGTAATCCAGATGTCCTCCCTTGAACGCATCTGGATCACCCGGGGGTCCCTGCGAAGGCAGCGCAACATGTGCACAGCCATGGGAAACAAGTGGGCCCTGCCAGCAAGATCTTCCTCGTCCTCGCCATTAACCCATAACGCATGCCTGTCCTCTTCCTGTGCCATGTCGTTGTCCTCCTCAAACCGCCATCCACGTACAACGCCTGCTGCACTCTGCTCCTCCTCCTCATTCAGGTTAGGGACCTCCAACTCTTCCACTACCTGCTGTGAGCCCTCCTCTGAGCTGGACTGTGCTGCCATCTGCTCCTGTTCTTCCAACTGCCTCAGGGCTTCATCTCCACGCTCAATTAAATTGTCCATTGCCTGCTCCAGTAGACAAACCAAGGGCACCCACTGGCACACAGAGGCCCGCTCCTCACTGACCATCTTGGTTGCCTCCAGGAAGGGACTCAGCACCAGGCATACTTGCTGCATCAGTGTCCACTGAGTGGCAGTAATCATGGGGACTTGCTGGTTGCTGGGGACACTTGGGTCTAGCCAGCCTTGGGAGCCAGCCTGTGCTGACACAGCCGCTCCAACATGGCCAGAGTCGAATTCCAGCGAACTGGCATGTCGATGATCAGCCGGTGTTGTGGCCTTCCATACTGCTGCTGTAAGGTGGACAAGAGTGCAGAGGCAGTGGCTGACAGGCGGAAAAAGCGTACCACCGCCCGGGCATCCTGCAGCAGCTCGCTCATCCCCTGGTAGGTGCGCAAGAAGCGCTGCACCACAAGATTGAGCACGTGGGCCAAGCAGGGGATGTGCTGGAGGTTTCCCTGCTGCACTGCTGCCACCAGGTTGGCCCCGTTATCGGCTGCCACATACCCCACTTCCAGGCCTCTGGGGGTCAGCCACCTCCGCTCCTGCTTCCTGAGGGCAGCCAGGACGTTGGTGGCCGTAAGCCTCTCCTTCCCCAGGGTCACCAATTTTAAAAGGGCTTGGCAGTGCCGAGGCTTGGCGCTGCTGCTGCCGAGGCGGGCTTGCTTTCCGGGTGCAGAGGGAGTTTCGTGACAGGACCCTTCTGCATCCCCCCTGATCCCGCGTGGTGGCACCACTAGCTGGGCTGATGCGCTCTTGTCCTCCCTCCCTTCCATCAGTGTCACCCAGTGGGCCGTAAAGGACAGGTAGCGACCTGTCCCAAATCTGCTACTCCACGAGTCCATGGTCACGTGGACCCGCTTGCCCACAGAGTAGTCCAGGGAACGGGCCACGTTTTCCACCGCAAACTTGTGGAGTGCTGGGATCGCGCTCCTGCTGAAATAGTGGCGACTGGGGACTTGCCACTCGGGGATGCCAAATTGGAGCAGCGTCCGCATGGCGCTCCCCTCCTGCACCAGGGAGTAGGGAAGCAGCTGTGATGCCATGGCCCGGGCCAGCAAGCCATTTAGTTTGCGGATCCGCCTGTGGCTTGGAGGCAGAGGCTTGGTCAGACCCTGAAAGGTGTCGCTCAGCAGGGTCTGACGACGCTGGGATGCAGGGGAGACAGAGGAGAGAGACGAACACTGGCTGCCAGCCTCAATGTCTGTGTCCTGAGTAGCCGAGGTGGAAGAGCGCTTGCGTGCTACTACTGCTGCTGCTGTGGGGAATTCACAACCCTGAGGGAGGGATGATGCTGCTGCGGGCCTTCTGCTCTCAGGAACCCCTGCCAGCAGTGCCTGCTTCCTCTTAAAGTCCGCATACTCGCGGCAGTGGCGGCTTCTCAGGTGGCCCTGGAGGGATGAGGTACCCATCTTGCTCAGACTTTTCCCACGGCTCAATCTTTAGCTGCATAACCTGCACACCGCATACCTTTTGTCATCAGTACATTCCTCAAAGCAATCCCACACTGGTGACTTTAATTTACTGCGGCCCCCACTAGTATAGGGTGCAGCGGAACAATGTGTGGTAGTAGTTGCCGGGGGTTGCATGGTGGTGGTGCCGGCTGAAGCAGTGTCCTGTCTACTTCCTCCACGCCCACTGCTGCCGATGCCCCTGCCCCTGCCTGACATATGGCGATATCCTTGCCTAGGCCGAGGTGACTCGTCATCCTGCTCTGACCATTCTTCCACGGACTCAGCAGGCTGCACATAGTTAGGGTCCACAACGTCGTCATCGTCAGCAGCATCATCATAATCCAGCTCTTCCTCTGACTCCCCCGCCTCCTCTTCTGTCCCTACATCCCCAGACACAGACCCCTCTTCTTCATCACCAGAACTCAACAACGCTTGTGATTGTGGCCCGATCTCAATCTCTGCCACATCAGTCCCCAGTAAGTCCTGAGCTTCTTGCATCAGCAGGTTCCCAGAAGCCGGACTGAGGGACAGAACGCTGTCATCCTGGGAGGGCTGCTGACCAGTGGGTGCTGGGGTGGATGTCACAACAAGCGTGGGACGTTGGCTGCTGCTGCTGCTTGGAGTGGTGCTCACAGTAGAGGTCTGGGAGGAAGTCATGATGTCCATGAGTACGTCAGGTTCCATTTGCTCAACCACCACACGGGGACCAGAAACTTTAAAATATTTGGACAATGGCGTCCGCTGACTCGGCCCAGGCTTTGCTGCCTCCCTTTCTGCTGCATCACGACCACGTACAGCTGGGCGTCCTCTCCCTGGACGTGGAGCAGTCCCAGAAGTGGCTGAGGCAATTGAA
Organism: Hyperolius riggenbachi; assembly: GCF_040937935.1. Taxonomy (NCBI): domain Eukaryota; kingdom Metazoa; phylum Chordata; class Amphibia; order Anura; family Hyperoliidae; genus Hyperolius; species Hyperolius riggenbachi. The sequence continues at coordinate 305,352 of NW_027152366.1, forward strand.
CTCCCTTTCCTCTCACCCCGCGAAACCCTGCCAGACATGTTGCTAGTAATGAATCACTGGATGCAGTGGGCACAGTACAAGGTCACTGAAGGATGCAGTGGGCACTGGATATACAACTAGGTCACTGAAGGATGCAGTGGGCACAGTACAAGGTCACTGAAGGATGCAGTGGGCACAGCAGTGGGCACTGGATATACAACTAGGTCACTGAAGGATGCAGTGGGCACAGTACAAGGACACTGAAGGATGCAGTGGGCACAGCAGTGGGCACTGGATATACAACTAGGTCACTGAAGGATGCAGTGGGCACAGTACAAGGTCACTGAAGGATGCAGTGGGCACAGCAGTGGGCACTGGATATACAACTAGGTCACTGAAGGATGCAGTGGGCACAGTACAAGGTCACTGAAGGATGCAGTGGGCACAGCAGTGGGCACTGGATATACAACTAGGTCACTGAAGGATGCAGTGGGCACAGTACAAGGTCACTGAAGGATGCAGTGGGCACTGCATATACAACTAGGTCACTGAAGGATGCAGTGGGCACAGTACAAGGTCACTGAAGGATGCAGTGGGCACAGCAGTGGGCACTGGATATACAACTAGGTCACTGAAGGATGCAGTGGGCACACAAGGATGTCACACTGTGTAATGAGATGCTTATAAGCCAGCGAGCGAGCAGTGGGCACTGGGCACGGCACAAGGTCACTGACAGAATGAATGAACAGCGCTGGCAGAGAGTGGCGGCGCCGGCGGTGTGACTGGCTGCCTGCAAATAGTACAAGTGTATAACTGTCACTGGAATATACAAGTGAACACTGCAGCTGCACTAACACAGATAATCCCCACTCCCACTACACTGACTACACTGCAGCACTGAACCTGCCTGCACTACACACAGTTAAATAATCACTAGACTCCCACACTCCCACTACACTACACTGACTACAACTAACTACAGCAATCACTCACTGACTAGCTAACTGTGTACAGTATAAGAGCAGTGTTAGCAAAAAAAACACTTTGTTTTTAACACAATAAATGCACTTGCTCAAACAACAATGGCCTGGAGATAATCCTCTCAGCACCACAGTCTAGCAAGGACAGAGCTTTTCATCATGGCCGCCGCTTTATATTCAGGAGGGGAGGGCATAGCTCCCCTCCTGTGATTGGTTGCTAGGGCCTGGCTGGGGCCCTCTGATTGGCCTGCAATGTGTCACTTCCGCATAATTTGACGCATTTCCTCTAACCATGACTTCAGCGCCGGGTTTCACGAGCATGTATGCGGATTTCTGTCCGCATTCACGCGAAGCCGAAGTAGATTTTCGTGGTTGAAAATCTATTCACGGCTTAGCGTGTCCGAGGCGGAATGCGTCAAAATGGTCGTGAATCCACGCGTAAGCGACCTGGCGGTGAGCACCACTGGTAAGGCCAGTTCTTGAGGTCGGGCAAGCCAGGTCGTTAACACACAGACAGATAAGGTACAGATTCAGGAGACAGATACGGAATCCAATAAACAGGCAGGGTTTGGCAACGGAGTATCAGAATAGCAAGGTACAGAGTCAGGAGGCAAATACGGAGTCCAGGAACGAGAAGAGCTTGGCAACAGGATATCAGAAATAGCAAGGTACAGAATAAGAGTTCAGAGGAATAGTCAGGCAGGCAGAAGGTCATAACAAATAATACAGTTCAATATTCCTGATGCTAAGGTGTGAGTTCTTTGATCATCAATACCTTTGGAAACTATGCTAGAACACAGATACAGACAAGGTCTGAGTGCTACCACGTAGTGATCGCAACGGCAGACACCAGAGAAATGACCAGCATCCAGTATATATACCCTAGCGCTCTCCAGCGCCTCCCCTAAGTGCAGGACCAATGGAAAGTGGTAAAATTGTCAGCTGACCGGCTTGGTCAGCTGACACCTTTCTGGCTGTCATAAAAGCTCTGCCTCTCAACGCGCGCGCGCGTCCTTCTGAGCCTGTGTGGATTATCAGTCCCAGCCACACCAGATCTGTTTTGCAATGTAACCGCTGTGCCGGACGCGGAACCAGCCGCACCGCTATCCGAGCACGCGGCGGTTTCTCCACGTTCCGCCATGCGTAAAGATGTAGGCCTATGCGTGTAATCCGCTGCATCCAACGCGGACTCCACCGCTCTGCCCATGTGGCATGCGGCAGTTTCTTCGCGTTGTGCCGCCATGTTGGACGCGGAAACAGCCGCCTCACTCTGAGCGTTAGCGGCGACTTTTCCGCGTTTCCTCACAGTACCCCCCCCCCCTGAGGAGTGGACTCCGGACAGCTCCTACCAGGCTTCTCAGGATGCAACGCGTGAAACTCCCTTCTCAATTTGTCAGCATGCATGCAACATTCATGTACCCATGATCTCTCCTCAATACCATACCCTTTCCAATGAACCAGATATTGTACTGAGTTCTGAACTATACGTGAATCTAAAATCTTCTCTACTTCGTACTCAGGTTGGTCATCTACCATCACAGGAGGAGGAGGAGTGGGACCCACATGGACTGCTGGCTTAAGCAGGAATACATGAAAGGATCTTACGCCACGCATGCTGGTAGGAAGATCAATGGCATAAGTAACATCGTTGATCTTTCTAGTTACTGGAAACGGACCCACATACCTGGGCCCCAACTTGGCTGAGGGCTATTTCAAGGTCAAGTGACATGTGGACACCCAGACTAAGTCTCCTGGTTGAAACCTCCACTCTAAGGAACGTTTTTTGTCAGCTTGACCTTTTTGACTTTGAAACGCCTTCTCCAAATTATTTTTCACGATCCACCACATGTCTTTAAATGACCTTTGCCAGGCCTCCAGAGCTGGAAACGGAGTGGAGTCGACTGGCAATGGGGAGAATTTAGGCAACTTCCCGGTCACTATCTGAAATGGACAGAATCCCGAGGAAGAACTTTTCAAATTATTGTGCGCAAATTCTGCGAAGGGCAAGAACTTAACCCAATCATTTTGCGCTTCTGCAACGTAACACCTCAAAAACTGTTCCAATGATTGATTGACTCTTTCAGTCTGACCATTGGTCTGTGGGTGGTAGCCCGACGAAAATGACAGTTCCATGCCCATTTGGTGACAAAATGCCCTCCAAAATCTCGAAACAAATTGGACTCCCCGATCTGATACTATGTTTTCCGGAATGCCATGCAATCGGAAAACGTGGCTGATGAACGAATCGGCCAACTCCTGGGCCGAGGGGAGTCCTTTCAAGGGCACAAAATGGGCCATTTTACTAAAGCGGTCGACTACCACCCAAATGACCGACATGCCCTCAGACCTGGGAAGCTCACTCACAAAATCCATGGACAAGTGGGTCCACGGCTCACTCGGGGTGGGCAAGGGCTGCAACGTTCCCACAGGTGCCAGCCGGGAGGGCTTACTCTTCGCACACACCGCACACTCTCTAACATACTCCTTGCAATCTGTTGCCAGAGAAGGCCACCAAGCGCACCTGGCAACAAGATCCTGTGTTCTGGAGGCCCCAGGGTGTCCCGCATTTTTGTGTGAGTGGAACATCTGTAAAATCTGAAGACGGAATAGCAGTGGTATAAACATAACCCCTTTGGGCTTCCCCTCCAGGACGTCCTGCTGAAAGGGACCTAAAGTCTCTGTCCAATCTTCCCAAGTCTCAGTTGTAGCTAGTACCAGTTTCTGTGGGACAATGGTCTCTGGGGCGGAGGGCTGTGCTGTCTCCGGCTCAAAGCATCTGGACAGGGCATCTGCCTTAATGTTTTTGCTACCTGGAGTGTACGTAATTATAAATCTGAACCTCGAGAAGAACAATGACCATCGAGCCTGACGGGGGCTTAATCTCTTAGCTCCCTCGATGTATTCCAAATTTTTGTGATCAGTGTAAACTGTAATCGTATGTTCTGCTCCTTCCAACCAATGACGCCATTCTTTAAAGGCCAATTTGATGGCCAGGAGCTCCCTGTTGCCTATATCGTAGTTTCTCTCTGCCGGAGAGAACCTACGAGAAAAATAGGCACATGGGTGCAATCTACCCTGCAACCCTGACCGCTGGGACAGCACAGCCCCTACCCCGACCTCCGAGGCGTCCACCTCAACAATAAAGGGATAGGAGGTGTCAACGTGTCTTAGGATGAGTGCAGAGCAAAACAAATCTTTCAGAGTGGAGAATGCATGCAGAGCCTCTGGAGACCAGTGGGTAGTATCTGTCCCTTTCTTAGTGAGACTGGTGAGGGGTGCAATGACAGTGGAGTACCCCTTTATGAACCTTCTATAGTATTTGGCAAAGCCTAAAAATTTTTGAAGAGATTTTAACCCCACTGGTTGAGGCCATTCCAACACAGCAGAGACCTTGGCAGGATCCATAGACAGGCCCGAGGTGGAAATTATGTATCCTAAAAAGGTGACAGATGTTACCTCGAAGATTCACTTCTCCAATTCAGCGTAAAGCATGTTTTGCCTCAGTTTGTCCAATACAAACTTGACGTGTGTCCTGTTCTCAGAGAGGTTGTTTGAGAAAAGAAATATATCATCTAGGTATTAGTGTTGGGCGAACATCTAGATGTTCGGGTTCGGGCCGAACAGGCCGAACATGGCCGCGATGTTCGGGTGTTCGACCCGAACTCCGAACATAATGGAAGTCAATGGGGACCCGAACTTTTGTGGTTTTTAAAGCCTCCTTACATGCTACATACCCCAAATTTACAGGGTATGTGCACCTTGGGAGTGGGTACAAGAGGAAAAAAAAATTAGCACAAAGAGCTTATAGTTTTTGAGAAAATCGATTTTAAAGTTTCAAAGGGAAAACTGTCTTTTAAATGCGGGAAATGTCTGTTTTCTTTGCACAGGTAACATGCTTTTTGTCAGCATGCAGTCATAAATGTAATACATATAAGAGGTTCCAGGAAAAGGGACCTGTAATGCTAGCCCAGCAGCAGCACACGTGATGGAACAGGAGGAAGGTGGCGCAGGAGGAGAAGGCCACGCTTTGAGACACAACAACCCAGGCCTTGCATGAGGACAAGAAGCGTGCGGATAGCATGCTTTGTACCACCATGCAGTCATAAATGTAATAAAGATAAGTGGTTCAATAAACAGGGACCACGCGGCAACGCTAACCCAGCAGCAGCACACGTGATGGAACAGGAGGAGGCGCAGGAGGAGAAGGCCACGCTTTGTGAGACACAACAACCCAGGCCTTGCATGAGGACAAAAAGCGTGCGGATAGCATGCTTTGTACCGCCATGTAGTCATAAATGTAATAAAGATAAGAGGTTCCATAAACAGGGACCGGCAACGGTAACCCAGCAGCAGCAGCAGCAGCACACGTGATGGAACAGGAGGAGGCGCAGGAGGAGAAGGCCACGCTTTGTGAGACACAACAACCCAGGCCTTGCATGAGGACAAAAAGCGTGCGGATAGCATGCTTTGTACCGCCATGCAGTCATAAATGTAATAAAGATAAGAGGTTCCATAAACAGGGACCGGCAACGCTAACCCAGCAGCAGCAGCAGCAGCACACGTGATGGAACAGGAGGAGGCGCAGGAGGAGAAGGCCATGCTTTGTGAGACACAACAACCCAGGCCTTGCATGAGGACAAAAAGCGTGCGGATATAGCAGCAATGCTTTTTGCCGCCATGCAGTCATAAATGTAATACAGATGAGAGGTTCAATAAACAGGGACCGGAAACGCTAAACCATCCCAGATGTTCATCGGTCATGTTACTTGGTTGGGGTCCTGGAGTGTTGTGTAGTCGTTTCCAATCCAGGATTGATTCATTTTAATTTGAGTCAGACGGTCTGCATTTTCTGTGGAGAGGCGGATACGCCGATCTGTGACGATGCCTCCGGCAGCACTGAAACAGCGTTCCGACATAACGCTGGCTGCCGGGCAAGCCAGCACCTCTATTGCGTACATTGCCAGTTCGTGCCAGGTGTCTAGCTTCATGCCCGGTTTCAGGTCCAGCGGTGCCAGCCACAAATCCGTCTGCTCCTTTATTCCCCTCCAAATTTCCTCCCCTGTGTGCTGCTTATCCCCAAGGCAGATCAGCTTCAGCAACGCTTGCTGACGCATGCCAACAGCTGTGCTGCACTGCTTCCATGATCCTACTGCTGCTGGTGCTGGGTTAGCATTTCCGGATGAGGTACAGCTTTGAGATGCGTTGGAGGAGAAGGAGTCAGAGAGGTAGGTGCTGCTGTTGTTATCCAGTGGGAGGGACGGCGGTGCAGCTGTTTGCGGCGTGGGCAACACCCGCGCCGTAGCAGGTGAGGAATCGCTGCCAGGCTCCACAAGGTTCACCCAGTGCGCGGTAAGGGAGATGTATCGACCCTGGCCGAACGCACTCGTCCAGGTGTCAGTGGTGAGGTGAACCTTGCAGGCAACGGCATTCTTCAAGCTTCGGGTTATTTAGCTGACCACGTGCTCATGCAACTCAGGCACTGCAGAGCGCGCAAAGTGGTAGCGGCTGGGAACCACGTAACGTGGGATGGCCACTGACATCATGCCCTTGAAGCTGTTTTTCTCCACCACTCGATATGGCAGCATTTCGCAGGCCAGAAGCTTGGCTATGCTGGCTGTTACTGCCACGGCCCGGGGGTCATTTGCTGGCAATTTCCTCTTGTGCTCAAACATCTCCGACACAGACAACTGAACCGTAGCGCTGCACACGGAAGGGCTGTTGGTTGTTGTGTTTGATGAACACTGGGAGACCTCAAGAGCACTACTCCGGAAAGTGACAGTGTCAGCGTCGTCTGATGTTTGTGAATGTTGTGAACCACGCAATGGCTGGGCTACTGCTGCTGCTGAGGCGGGTCTGGTGGTGAGTCTGGTGAACCCAAGGGAGGCAGTGTTGCTGGTACCCTGTCCTGCCGCGTTTGCCCACAGAGTGGGATGTTTGGATAGCATGTGGCGGCTCATGCTGGTGGTGGAGAGGTTGTTAATACTTTTCCCCCTGCTCAGGCGGGTCTTGCACACCTTGCAAATCGCCATGGTAACATCCTCAGTGCAGTCTTCAAAGAAAGCCCAGACTTTAACTGGCTGAGGACTCGGACCTCGTGCGTGATGTGCTGGTGCTGCTTAACCCACTGCTGGACGCTTGAGAGGTCATCCAAGTAATTATCTGGTCCTGTTCTTTTGGATCTGTGAGGGTTGTTGTCCTGGAAAACATGGGCGGTATTGAGTGGGTTTTCTTGGGTGCTCCCCTGTGGCCTGTACGTGAACCGTCAGGGGAAACACCTCTTCCCTTGCCCCTCCCTCTTTCACCGGATTTCTTCCTCATTTCACTTATCCTTAAAGTACACGCTGACTGGCAGCAGTACAGTGGCAGTACAGAAATGCTATACAGTGGTGGGTGAGCGGTGTACCACTATTGTCAGCAGCGACACAGAGCACAATGCTATACAGTGGCGGGTGAGCGGTGTACTACTGTTCCCAGCAGACACAGAGTGGAAGTAAACACAATGCTATATAGTGTGGCTGAGCCGTGTACACAGAGTGGCATTAAACACAATGCTATATAGTCTGCTATATAGTCACCCCGAACAGGGTGATGTTCTGCAGAACCCGAACAGTGGCAAACACTGTTCGCCCAACACTACTGGGAGGGAACGCAGATTTTAGTACCTAAACACACGATACAACATGTTTTCCGGGGTCGGACTCTGAGGCACATACAGATGGTCCCGATCATCATCCTCATCATACAACTCTTCTCCTGAGTCTGACCCACCCACCACCTCTGCCACCCCAACATCCCCAGACACAGACCCCTCATCGTCCTCAACATTAACTTGGGATGCTGGCCTGAGCCAGACCTCCTCCTCCACATCAGGCCCCATCATCTCCTCAATGGCAGCCCTCAATAATCGCTCTGGCGACGGACCGATGGACACAACGTTCTCCTCCGGGGAGGGCTGCTGCTGACCACTGGCTGCTGGGGTGGATGTTATAGCTTGCGTGGGGCGTTGGCTGTTGCTGTTGTTGGGAGTGCTGCTCACAGCGGAGGTCTCTGGGGAACTCATGTTGAGCTCATATAGTGGTTGACGGTGAGTGGAGTATTACTGATCCCAGCAATATACACACTGACTGGCAGAGTACGCAATGCTATATAGTGTGGCTGAGCGGTGTACACAGAGTGGCAGTAAACACAATGCTATATAGTCTGGCTGAGCGAGCGGTGTACTACTGTTCCCAGCAGAATCAGAGTGGCAGTAAACAATGGTATATAGTCTGGCTGAGCGGTGTACACAAAGTGTCAGTAAACAATGGTATATAGTCTGGCTGAGCGGTGTACACAGAGTGGCAGTAAACACAATGCTATATAGTCTGGCTGAGCGAGCGGTGTACTACTGTTCCCAGCAGAATCAGAGTGGCAGTAAACAATGGTATATAGTCTGGCTGAGCGGTGTACACAGAGTGTCAGTAAACAATGGTATATAGTCTGGCTGAGCGGTGTACACAGAGTGTCAGTAAACAATGGTATATAGTCTGGCTGAGCGGTGTGCACAGAGTGTCAGTAAACAATGGTATATAGTCTGGCTGAGCGGTGTACACAGAGTGGCAGTAAACACAATGCTATATAGTCTGGCTGAGCGAGCGGTGTACTACTGTTCCCAGCAGAATCAGAGTGGCAGTAAACAATGGTATATAGTCTGGCTGAGCGGTGTACACAGAGTGTCAGTAAACAATGGTATATAGTCTGGCTGAGCGGTGTACACAGAGTGTCAGTAAACAATGGTATATAGTCTGGCTGAGCGGTGTACACAGAGTGGCAGTAAACACAATGCTATATAGTCTGGCTGAGCGAGCGGTGTACTACTGTTCCCAGCAGAATCAGAGTGGCAGTAAACAATGGTATATAGTCTGGCTGAGCCGTGTACACAGAGTGTCAGTAAACAATGCAATATAGTCTGGCTGAGCGGTGTACACAGAGTGTCAGTAAACAATGGTATATAGTCTGGCTGAGCGGTGTACACAAAGTGTCAGTAAACAATGGTATATAGTCTGGCTGAGAGGTGTACACAGAGTGGCAGTAAACACAATGCTATATAGTCTGGCTGAGTGAGCGGTGTACTACTGTTCCCAGCAGAATCAGAGTGGCAGTAAACAATGGTATATAGTCTGGCTGAGCGGTGTACACAGAGTGTCAGTAAACAATGGTATATAGTCTGGCTGAGCGGTGTACACAGAGTGTCAGTAAACAATGGTATATAGTCTGGCTGAGCGGTGTACACAGAGTGGCAGTAAACACAATGCTATATAGTCTGGCTGAGCGAGCGGTGTACTACTGTTCCCAGCAGACACAGAACAGTAAACAGAATGCTATATAGTGTGGCTGAGCGAGCGGTGTACCACTATTCCCAGCAGACACAGAACAGTGAACAGAATGCTATATAATGTGGCTGAGCGAGGTACACAGAGTGGCAGTAAACAGAATGCTATATAGTGTGGCTGAGCGAGCGGTGTACTACTATTCCCAGCAGACACAGAACAGTAAACAGAATGCTATATAGTGTGGCTGAGCGAGCGGTGTACCACTATTCCCAGCAGACACAGAACAGTAAACAGAATGCTATATAGTGTGGCTGAGCGAGCGGTGTACCACTATTCCCAGCAGACACAGAACAGTAAACAGAATGCTATATAGTGTGGCTGAGCGAGCGGTGTACCACTATTCCCAGCAGACACAGAACAGTGAACAGAATGCTATATAATGTGGCTGAGCGAGGTACACAGAGTGGCAGTAAACAGAATGCTATATAGTGTGGCTGAGCGAGTGGTGTACTACTATTCCCAGCAGACACAGAACAGTAAACAGAATGCTATATAGTGTGGCTGAGCGAGCGGTGTACTACTATTCCCAGCAGGCAGCGACACAATGACAGGGGGGACCCTGGCTAGCGTGGCTGGAGCGCGAACTACCCTGCCTGCCTACCCAAAGCTAAACCCACAGACAAATGGCGGAGATATGACGTGGTTCGGGTATTTATTTACCCGAACCACGTGACAGTTCGGCCAATCAGAGCGAGTTCGGGTCCGAACCACGTGACCCGTTCGGCCAATCACAGCGCTAGCCGAACGTTCGGGGAACGTTCGGCCATGCGCTCTTAGTTCGGCCATGTGGCCGAACGGTTTGGCCGAGCACCGTCAGGTGTTCGGCCGAACTCGAACATCACCCGAACAGGGTGATGTTCTGCAGAACCCGAACAGTGGCGAACACTGTTCGCCCAACACTACTAGGTATACTAACACGAATTTGCCCAACACCTCCCTGAATACCTCATTAATTAGTTCCTGGAAGACGGCCGGGGCGTTACACAGCCCGAAGGGCATCACCAGGTGTCACGGACGGTTGCGGGGCCGCAGGCACGTCCTGGAACCGCCCGTGAAGAAAAAGCGATCGCACTCGATTCCCTGCATCGATTGCGCTTCAAATCGATACAATCTGGGTTGAGTGTGAAGGGGCAGCTGAAGTCCTTTTCTTAGCAGAGAGAGCACCATCCTAAAGGCTGGATGGCTCTTTTGATATGCTAATGAGCCTGGGCCCAGAGAGTCCCTGGCTTCAAGCTGTGCGGATGGGCCATCCACCAGGTATAAGGTGACACCTAGCTGATCTCATGTAGATGTTAATTAACCGAGGGGTGATCAGGATGCCTAGGTGCAGCCAGGCAGGCTACAAATCTCCGGGAGGTCTTGACACCTTGCTCACTGGTAAAGATCAAAGGGAAGTCAGCTGTTAGGTTTATTCAGGATGTGTTCTAGCTGCTGAGTCTCATAGCATAATCCATAACTTCCCAGACCTGTCATATTTCTGGGGTTCCTGAGATGGCAGCTTCGCCAAACGTGGGGGAAGTGTAGCATGAGCCCCGGTGCTGGTTCTGAGGAAGTTTCAGAACATTCTGAGGTAAGGACTGCCAGTTAGGCAGTTTGAAAATGCCCTGATGATACCACAGGGGTCCCACCCCTCATGTCTGGTATCAGGGCGCTGGGTAAATCGAGACAGACCTGAAAATGTTAATAAATCTGCCCTGACCTGTACGGTTCTGTGAGATAGAGCCCATATATGGGTAGATATGATTTCTAGCCCCCAGGATAAGGGGAGGGCTCATCTCATCTTCTAAGGGGGTGTATGGCTCCCCGCCCTCACTCCCTCCTACTGAAGCAGGGGCATAAGAATGGCAGAGGACCCAAACTCAGGGTCCTCCACACTGAAACATCTTGAACTCATCAGATGCCAGCTTGAGGATATGCTGGCATCCACCTGGTCTGAACTCTGAACTCAAATTGAAACCCAGAACTCTGTTTTCCCACAAAAAGGACATCTTTCCAGGAACTAAGTATTTTTCGCCCTTCTTTTATTTTTTATACTGGCTATTACTGTCTTAATAATTGTGATTTTAATAATTGTCTGTATATATTAATTATTTATATTGCGTGAATAAACGACTTTCTCCAAGTCATTCACTATCCGCTACCCTGCTTATCAGCACACACACAGAACTGATCCCGGGTCTCTGAAGATACGCTACTGTTTGTTTGTTGTTGGCTAGACAGAATACCGTGTGTTTAACCGTTTTATTCGCAGGACTAGTCAGTCAGTTAGTGGGCTCCACGGTCCCATGGTAACCGCGGTGGTGGCAGTTTACTCTGAACCAGTAGGTGACGTTGTAATTACCCGTGTCTCACAGGCTCCCTTCTGAGTTGTCTGCGGCTAATTCTTAACGGTTCCTGCGCATTGACTGCGACCAGAGTTCGCACGATCTGTGCGCTGGCACCGTTTAGAAGGCTAAGTGCGGTCAGCCACTAGGGCTCCTGTGACAGTGTTAGGCAGCGGTTGGGACCTGTGTTGTGCTGAAAGTATCTACGATAGCGCTAGCGCTATCGAGAAACGAACTAATTCGTTGGTGTAGCTGGAAGGCAATATATTTTTTATATATACAGAGAGACTGTGTAGCCAGTACCCCTCCCCAAAAGTTTTATTTTATTTGGCATGGAAATGTCCGGGAACTACAAGAAAATGTGCCTGGCGGACCTGCAAAATCTTTGCCAAGAGAGAGGCATTGATGTCGGCCGCAAGACACAACGGGACCTGGTAACGGAATTGTTTCAATGGGATACCCAGCAACTGCGGGAGCCGGGGGTGTCCGCTGAAGTGGATACCAGCCCATCTGACCCAAGTCAAGGGGAACCAGAGACTGAAGATTCTGCGCATACGGAGGTTGAGCATCCTGCGGGCCCTGCTGCAACAGTTACGCAGGAGAATGTCAGTGTGGACCCCAATCCCAGAGTTTCTGAAAGTACTCGCCTGGAACCGGCCAGTACTGGACTGTCCGTTTGTACTGATCCGCTAATGCAGCAGGCATTACAAAAGCTGATGGACACTGACCTGGACAAGTACCTGCAGTACATGCGTGAGGAGCGCCAATCTGCAGAAGCGCGGACAGAACGCCACGCGGAGAGGGATGCCGCTGAGCGGGAACGCCAACGACAGCATGAGCTAAACATGGCAAAAGTGCAACAGGCCAGCCGGAGTTCACCGCCCAGCCTCCCTGCTGAAGGAGCTGCACCACCCGTAAGTGCAAAATTTAAATTTGCTAATATTGAGAAAGACACAGACATTGACTTGTTTTTGCGGTCTTTTGAAAAAGCATGCCGTCAGTATCGTCTGTCCCAAGACCAGTGGGCCAGACATCTGACACCTTTGCTGCGCTACAAAGCGCTTGATGCCTTCGCAGAATTGCCTGCGGAGAAGGATAATGATTATGCTGCTATAAAAGACGCTATCATTACTAAGTACCAGCTGACGCCAGAAGCCTATCGGAAAAAGTTCAGGGCCTGGCAGAAAAAGCCTTCTAATTCGTACCGAGATGTGGCCAGCAGCTTGCTCACCACACTCCGCCAGTGGACACTAGGCCTCACCAAAGGGTCTTATGATGTCCTGGAGGACTTGATAGTCCTGGAACAATTTCTGAACATTTGCCCTGCTGATGTACGCCAGTTTGTGCTAGAATGCAGGCCGGCTTCAGCAACTGTCGCTGCAGACCTTGCTGAGACTTTTGCAACTACCCGGGTGGCTGATACCCGCAGAACTGTCCCATCCAGCTGGAGAGGAGGTCAGCCCAATACCTCGGCAGACCCTCCTGCCCCTGTGAGCCGTCCGCCACAGAGGCCACCCAGCGCAGCTGCTGCACCCAGGCCTGCAGCGCCTGGAGAGGTCACCTGTCACTACTGCCGCCAGCCCGGACACATGAAATTCGACTGTCCGGAGCGGAGACAGACACCACCTGCACCTCACCCACAGCAGAGGCAGCCCGCCAGTGAACCACAGCCTGGATCATCAGATTTTGTCCTGTTTGCCCGCGGAAAGGAAATCCGCGACCGAACCGACCAGCAGCAACTTGTTAGAGTGAACGGCAAAGTTGTCACCGGATTTCGAGACACCGGAGCTGACATCACGTTAGTTCACTCACACCTTGGGCCAAAGGAGAGCATCAGCTCCAGCCGATCCCTTGCCCTTACTGGAGTAGAGGGCACCCTTTTTCACATAGCCCACGCGACAGTGAAGCTGGATTGGGGATTAGGGGTCCACGAAAGGGTTGTTGGGGTTATGAAGGATCTCCCAGTCCCTGTGTTGCTGGGGACTGATTTGGGCAAGCTTGTGTCCTACTATGAACCTGCCACGACCGCCTTGTTGCTCATGGAAGGAGACGGACTCTCCACCCACCACCAGGTACTTTATACACTTGGGGGAGCACCAGGGGGAGGCGGGTTGAATGTGCCCAGTTCAAGGGTACCAGGTTCCATAGTGCCTGCTTCAAAGGCACCTGAGTTTGATGTACAGACTGTCTGTTGTGATGATGCTGTAACTGTACCTGAGTTTACTGTACAACCTGTCTGTAATGAAAAAATGTCTATACCTGTCAATGTCATTACTGCATGCAATGATGATTTGAGTAATGTCCGTCTGTGCCATTCTGACAGTGTACCTGTGCTAGCAGTACCGCGCAGCTGCACTGCTCAGAACCCGAGCTCAGAACAGGTGGAGGGGGTTCCGGCCTCCTCCCCCTCCTCTGACCGCAGGGATGAGACCTTTCAGCCGCTGGCCTCGTGTGACATGAGCCAGTTAGCTGAAACTGACAGCGCCGTATTCTCAGCCGCACTACAACGTGACCCAAGCCTGGAAGTGCTCAGGCAGCAAGCCGCTGAGCCCCTCGCAGACGGGGCCGCTTTCAAGGTGTACTGGGAAGGTGGGAGACTGTACAGTGAGTCTGTACAGCCCCCTACAGGTAGATCCCACGCGAATACCAAATGGCTTGTGGTCCCGAGTGCGTTCAGGGGACATGTGCTGAAATCCGCACATGGTAATCCTCTGACAGGGCACTCAGGGGTCCGCAAGACACTTGCCGGTATTCGGAAACAGTTTTATTGGCCCCGGATGAACAGGGATGTAGCAAACTACTGCGGAGCATGTGCCGTCTGTCAGGAGCTGGGAAGGTCCAGGGATCCCCGCGGGGTTCCCTTAGGTCCACAGCCACTTAGCAGGGGAACCCTGCGTGGGCTGGCTGTTGACCTAACCAACCCACTGCCCGTTGTCAGCAGTCCCGGCAGACACCACGTCCGACTGCAGTGGCGCAAATGCCCTGTCCAGAATGGTCCATGTCGGGTCAACCCTGAGGGTAGCAGACCGCGCCCGGTCCAGGGGAACCGAGCCACAGGCTCCAATAGGTTTTCCCGCCGCACCGGCAACCCGAGACCCGTCAGCCAGGTTGGCCAACACGCAGCGGGCAGCCGACCCCAGAACGCCAACGGGGAACTAGATCAGATCTCGCAGGTTAGCGGCAACGACACACATCTTGCTGATGAATGTCTATCTGCCTTCTCCCCAGGTAGTGCTGTCACGGACGGTTGCGGGGCCGCAGGCGCGTCCTGGAACCGCCCGTGAAGAAAAAGCGATCGCACTCGATTCCCTGCATCGATTGCGCTTCAAATCGATACAATCTGGGTTGAGTGTGAAGGGGCAGCTGAAGTCCTTTTCTTAGCAGAGAGAGCACCATCCTAAAGGCTGGATGGCTCTTTTGATATGCTAATGAGCCTGGGCCCAGAGAGTCCCTGGCTTCAAGCTGTGCGGATGGCCCATCCACCAGGTATAAGGTGACACCTAGCTGATCTCATGTAGATGTTAATTAACCAAGGGGTGATCAGGATGCCTAGGTGCAGCCAGGCAGGCTACAAATCTCCGGGAGGTCTTGACACCTTGCTCACTGGTAAAGATCAAAGGGAAGTCAGCTGTTAGGTTTATTCAGGATGTGTTCTAGCTGCTGAGTCTCATAGCATAATCCATAACTTCCCAGACCTGTCATATTTCTGGGGTTCCTGAGATGGCAGCTTCGCCAAACGTGGGGGAAGTGTAGCATGAGCCCCGGTGCTGGTTCTGAGGAAGTTTCAGAACATTCTGAGGTAAGGACTGCCAGTTAGGCAGTTTGAAAATGCCCTGATGATACCACAGGGGTCCCACCCCTCATGTCTGGTATCAGGGCGCTGGGTAAATCGAGACAGACCTGAAAATGTTAATAAATCTGCCCTGACCTGTACGGTTCTGTGAGATAGAGCCCATATATGGGTAGATATGATTTCTAGCCCCCAGGATAAGGGGAGGGCTCATCTCATCTTCTAAGGGGGTGTATGGCTCCCCGCCCTCACTCCCTCCTACTGAAGCAGGGGCATAAGAATGGCAGAGGACCCAAACTCAGGGTCCTCCACACTGAAACATCTTGAACTCATCAGATGCCAGCTTGAGGATATGCTGGCATCCACCTGGTCTGAACTCTGAACTCAAATTGAAACCCAGAACTCTGTTTTCCCACAAAAAGGACATCTTTCCAGGAACTAAGTATTTTTCTCCCTTCTTTTATTTTTTATACTGGCTATTACTGTCTTAATAATTGTGATTTTAATAATTGTCTGTATATTAATTATTAATTATTTATATTGCGTGAATAAACGACTTTCTCCAAGTCATTCACTATCCGCTACCCTGCTTATCAGCACACACACAGAACTGATCCCGGGTCTCTGAAGATACGCTACTGTTTGTTTGTTGTTGGCTAGACAGAATACCGTGTGTTTAACCGTTTTATTCGCAGGACTAGTCAGTCAGTTAGTGGGCTCCACGGTCCCATGGTAACCGCGGTGGTGGCAGTTTACTCTGAACCAGTAGGTGACGTTGTAATTACCCGTGTCTCACAGGCTCCCTTCTGAGTTGTCTGCAGCTAATTCTTAACGGTTCCTGCGCATTGACTGCGACCAGAGTTCGCACGATCTGTGCGCTGGCACCGTTTAGAAGGCTAAGTGCGGTCAGCCACTAGGGCTCCTGTGACACCAGGTACTCGTAATGCCCGTCGGGCGTGTTAAAGGCCGTCTTCCATTAATCGCCCTTTCTAATCCGCACCAGGTTGTATGCACCCCGTAAATCCAACTTTGAAAAGATCTTAGCGTCGGTAACCTGTGTAAACAAGTCATCTATCAGGGGCAAAGGGTAGCGATTCTTCACTGTGATTTTATTCAGGCCCCGGTAATCAATACATGGCCGCAGGCCTCCGTCTTTTTTCTTAACAAAAAAGAACCCTGCGCCAGCGGGCGACCGGGAAGGGCGAATGAACCCCTTGGCTAAATTTTCACGAATGTACTCCTGCATGGCCACTTTCTCTGGCCCAGACAAATTGTAAAGATGACCCCTAGGGGGCATACAACCAGATCGGAGATCGATGGGGCAATCAAACGGGCGATGTGGAGGTAATTTATCAGTAGCCTTGGGACAGAACACATCGGAATACTCGGATTATTGCACTGGTACACCCTCCAAATGAATCCTGGTCTGGCCCAGTGTCACCCTCCCTAAACACTGTTGAAAACAATGAGTTGACCAGTAGCCCAATTGATCTGTGGAGAGTGAAGGTGCAACCATGGCATGCCAAGGATGACTGTGGAGGTGGTCATGTGTAACACAAAAAACTGCAGTTTCTCCTTATGTAGCACCCCTATAGTGACTTCCACCTCTGGTGTCTGAGACAGCGGATGATTACTTTGCAGGGGGGAATCATCTACTGCCGTAACCTGAATGGGTGGTTTTACCGGGGTGAGCGGAATACCCAATTTCTTTGCAAATTCGAAATCCATAAAATTAGCTGCAGAGCCTGAATCAACAAAAGCCTCAGAAACCTCAGTTTTATCTTCCCACGTAATGGTACAAGGAAGAAGTAACCGTTTATTTTCTAGGGGTAAAAGTCGCGCGCCTAGGGTGTTACTCCCTACAACTCCTAGGCAGTAGCGTTTCCCGACTTGTTAGGACAATTACGTACTTTATGACCCCCCTCTGCGCAGTAAAGACACAACCGCTCAGACATCCTACGTCTTCGCTCCACTTGGGATAGTTTCGACCGACCAATCTGCATTGGTTCGGGTGGAGGCGAGACAGGAGGAGGTGGAGTTACTGGAGGCGCAGCGTAGGACACCATTCTTACATGACTACTACCCCGGGTCTGTTTCTGATAGCGCAGCCTGCGGTCGACTCGAATGGCCGATGAAATGGCCTCATCAACTGTTTTAGGTTCAGGCAGACTTAGCATGAGATCTGAGACCTCATCTGACAACCCTGATAAGAAACAATCTAAGAGGGCATAGGTGTCCCACCTGGCTGAAACTGACCACCTCCTAAATTCGGCTGCATAATCTTCGACCGGACCCTTGCCTTGACGCAAAAGCTTGAGCTTCCGCTCAGAAGTCGCAGCAAGGTCTGGGTCGTCGTAAATTACTGCCATGGCTTTAAAAAATTCATCCACTGATGAGAGAGCTAAATCTCTGGGGGGCAAACTGTACGCCCACGTCTGAGAATCGCCTGATAACAAAGTCTTAATAAATGTGACCCTTTGGGCCACAGTTCCAGAAGATCGGGGTCTCAACTCAAAGTAAGATAACACTCTACTTCTAAAATTTCGGAAGTCAGATCTGTGATCAGAAAATTTCTCAGGTACAGGCAAACGTATGTCAGAGCTAGGAGGGGGTCGCACCTCATCCACTGCTGTCTGGAGGGTTTGTAAAGAACCAGACAAGGCTTCAATCATAGTCTTGTGACTACCCAGCACTTGGTTGATGTTTTCCACCGAAGTGGCAAGTGCGCCCAGACGGTCAGTGTGTGCGTCCATTTGCATTTTGGGTCTGCCGTTCTGTAATGATCGGTGTAACACAGAGAGGGTCTGATTACCGGTGAACTGCAGTATCACCGAGAATACAGAATATACCCGATTATTGGTGATCTGCAGTATCACCGATAATCAGATATATCTACTAACCTCTGGACACCTGATATAACAAGTGAGTGTTAGATGCAACAGTATACTTTGAGTATGGCACAGAAGTATGTTCCTTCTGAAGGCCTAGACTCTCTTGGGGGAGGAGCTAAGCTGAGAGTAGGAAGGACAGAGCGTGAGTGACACCAGAGAGAGGGTGTCACTAACAGGTCTGGGAACTGCCTCTAACAGTAAGGCCAGTTCTCGAGGTCGGGCAAGCCAGGTCGTTAACACACAGACAGATAAAGCACAGATTCAGGAGACAGATACGGAATCCAATAAACAGGCAGGGTTTGGCAACGGAGTATCAGAATAGCAAGGTACAGAGTCAGGAGGCAAATACGGAGTCCAGGAACAAGCAGAGTTTGGCAACAGGATATCAGAAATAGCAAGGTACAGAATCAGAGTTCAGAGGAATAGTCAGGCAGGCAGAAGGTCATAACAAATAATACAGTTCAATATTCCTAATGCTAAGGTGTGAGCTCCTTGATCATCAACACCTTTGGAAACTATGCTAGAACACAGATACAGACAAGGTCTGAGTGCTACCATGTAGTGATCGCAACGGCAGACACCAGAGAAATGACCAGCATCCAGTATATATACCCTAGCGCACTACTCCACTTTATGCTCTTTTCCCTATGGGCTGCTCCTTTGCCACATTTTTTTTACTAGGCATCTTATCACTAGTAATACTGTATACTTGGATAGCAATTGTGCACTTTATTTCATAATCTTATATATGCGATATTTATTCGTGTGTTTTTTTTTTTGTTTTTTTTATTGCACAGGTGTTTATTAGTCCTGCATCACATTAGGTTGTATACTGAACCCGGGTTCCCCCCCTGTTGGGCTCAATATTGAGCCTACTGTGGGGTTTTATATCTGACAGCAGCATTGTGTCATTATACAATATATTGCATTTAGAGTGATTGTTTCATATGCAGCAGGGATCATGTTGGAATATTTGCTTGGTTTTTAAATGGTTTTATTCTTAATTGAATCATCAGTACTGTGATTATTAATATACCCAATGTTGAATAAAGATTTTTGTTATACTTTTTCAAATTTTGCTGTGGGAGGTGCTATTTTTTAAGGGCTTTCTTCCTCTACCATATAATTAATCCGCTGCATCCAACGCGGACTCCACCGCTCTGCCCATGTGGCATGCGGCGGTTTCTTCGCGTTGTGCCACCATGTTGGACGCGGAAACAGCTGCCTCACTCTGAGCGTTAGCGGCGGCTTTTCCGCGTTTCCTCACAGAGGTAAGACGGATTCGCCTAAGGTAGTACCTCCAACTACACCTAGGCGGAGGAGTTTTCCGCCTTCCTAGGGCAATTCTGTATGAGACGACCCTTCTCCCCACAATACAAGCAGAGACCCTCTTTCCTCCTAATTTTTTCTGTCTCTGACAAGTTGAAATGGCCCAACTGCATCGGCTCGTCTGCAGTAGCCGTGGCCGAGGGAGAAGACAGATCCCTCACAAAACGTGACCGTGACCTGCCCGGTTTATGAAACCGAATTCTACGGTCTACCTTAAACGCTAAAGCAATAGCTTCATCCAGGGATTTAGGTTCGGGGTGACTGATCATAACATCCGCAACTGAATCAGACAACCCCGTAAGGAAACAATCTAAAAGGGCAAAATGTTCCCATCTGGAAGTGACTGCCCACTTCCTAAATTCTGAGGCGTAGTCTTCCACTGTACCCCGTCCCTGCTTGAGACCTTTTAATTTCCTCTCTGCCATGGCTGCCACATCTGGGTCATCGTAAATGACTGCCATAGCCTTAAAAAATTCCTGTACTGATGTCAGGGCTTCATGCCCGTCAGGCAGACTATAAGCCCAGGTTTGAGAGACCCCGTGTAACAGGGTTTTGATCAAGGTTCTCTTTGTATTTCTGTACCAGACGAAATTGGCCTCATCTCAAAGTACGACATGCACCTGCTTCTAAAGTTCCTAAAATCTGACTTGGCACCCGAGAATTTCTCTGGGAGGGCCATTTTAGGTTCTACAACAGGAACGGGAGGTATAGGTGCTGCAGGTATCTGCAAGGAACGCACAGCTTCAGACAGTTGATTTAATTGTGTCTGCTGTGAATTGACCAGGCCAGTCAATTTAGTAACTGCCGTGTTTAAAGCCCGCACCTGCTGGCATAAACCCTCCATAATATATTTGGTCTGTTGTTATGTAACGGTCAGCGATAGCTCAGGCAATATAGTAGTCAGTACTTTATTCAAATGTGAGAAACAGGTGATTGGTGCACACTTATTACTTTACAGTAGTACTCCAAAGTGATAGCCCTTAGTGGCAGGGGCTATCACTAAATAGAGAATGGTCATACAGGCAAAGTCGGTAACAGATCGGTCAAGTAGCAGTACAGAATCGTGAGGCAAATATCAGAGTCTATAGACAGGCCGAGTTCGGCAACAGATCAGATTGGTGAAGGTACAAAATTGTGAGGCAAGAATCAGAGTCTATAGACAGCCAGAGGTCAGCAGCAGATCAGATTGGCAAAGGTACAGAATCGTGAGGCAAGAGAATAATCAGAGGTTCAGGCAAGAGGTCATACACAATAATAATCAATACAGTAATAATAATAATGATATATATACCTTAGGCTTGGTGTGAATCCCCGGGGTCCTGCCGGTTCAAACACACAAGGATCTGACTAAGGTCTGAGCGCTAGCACCGAAGTATTCGCAACAACAGACAAGGAGCAAATGACATCTTCAAGCTTAAATACAGAAAGCAAATTCAAACTACCCACCCAGAGGGCTGGTCCAATCAGCAGTGTGTGATTGACAGGTCGGTGTCAGCTGACCGCAGGATCAGCTGACCCGTCTCCTTAAGTTATAAAGGTCCTGCTGCCCCATGCGCGAGCGTGCTGACCTTATCTGATGTGCAGAGGAGAGACCTGTCCGCCCTGAGCCCAGCAACGACGCCTATGACGGCGTGACGGCTGAATCCGTGACGTCAGACGCGGAAGCGGCACCCGCACTGCAGTCCGCAGCGGAGGTAAGACCGCTATTACTGACATTATCACTCCTAAATGATCTATAGCTTGTTTTTTTTCTGCACAAATTAGGCTTTTTGTGTGTAATACTTGTTTTCAGTAACTAATTTGCTTTCTATGCATTGTAAAGAACATAATGGAAAAATACACAATTTATCCAATTCTACAACCTATACTTTTAAAATAAACAATGTTACTATAGATAAAACCCATTTGTCCCAGCAGTCACAACATTTAAATTATGTTCCTAGTACAATGCACTGTATAGGGACATATATTATTTGAAAATAAAGGTGTATTTTTTTCTGTTTTGCATTTTTTTTGTAACCTATCAATAATTACAAGCCCTTATTTGCTAGCATAACACTAATATACCCTCATGACATACATATCAAACAAATCTCAGTTCCTAAAACAGCCAATTTGTGTTTTTTTTTTAAACTGTCACTTCTTTTTCAAGTGTTTCTGTTTGGTTATCATGGGGGGAGGGGGGTGGCAGGGTGTTAACAAAGAAATTAGTAACTGTTACATTTATTTTTGAATTTATTTTTTACTGTATTTTTACTTTTTGGCCGCAAGATGCTGATATACACTATCTTGGAAATTACCAAGAAGTGTTTGATCTTTTCATTTTTTATTTTCACTTTTATGAATAAACATGGCTTGTCATTTTAGTCATGTTCATCCATTCCCAGGCACTTCAATTGGCTCAGGGAACTTGTCCCTGTTTACCAATTGCTGCACTGTAGGTAGCGTGCACCAGCGGCTGAGTTAGAGGATGCACCAGTACATTCTACTAGCATTGTCTGTGCTCAAACTGGATGTTTTTATGCGTCCAGCTTGAAGTAACAGGGTAATTACCTTTATAAAATGAATGCTATTTTTTTGTGTTTACATAGACTTGTATTAAATGTGAATTGCACACCACATGCTTAAAAAAAAAAAAAAAAAGATGTGACTTTTAAACTGCAGAAAAATCAGGTCCAAAACCTTGCTTGGAAATCGATTTTTAATGGGATTCCATGGAAATACAATTTATGTGCGACAAACACTAAATTGCAATCTTGAATCAACCAAATCAATTTGGATAACTGAGGGTGGGCGGGGGTTAACTTTATCCGTGGTCCGTTAAAAATGGCGCCAGTTATCGTAGTTAAAAAATGGCGCCCCATAGAGAACCACTATCGCTAGTTATTTTTCGT
The DNA here is from genome assembly GCF_040937935.1 of Hyperolius riggenbachi. Classification (NCBI taxonomy): domain Eukaryota; kingdom Metazoa; phylum Chordata; class Amphibia; order Anura; family Hyperoliidae; genus Hyperolius; species Hyperolius riggenbachi. The sequence continues at coordinate 327,911 of NW_027152366.1, forward strand.
TTTTGACAGCTAAAAAATGGCGCCAGCTTTAAAAACGATATTTATCGTTTATATTTATATTTGTATTGCTCTCAAACGATATTTATTGTTTTAACCCTTGCTTTGCTGCCGTTTGGAAAATATCTGCCCGCCGGCTTTAATGTTTAATAGCAAAGCCCCCTTAAAAGCTAAAAACACCAAATTTGCAGGGAATGTTAAGAAGAAAATTGTGAACAAGAGGAAATTTTTTTTTTCACCTTATAGTTTTTGAGAAAATCGATTTTGAATATTCTTCTTCTGACCGTGGGAAAATTAAACGCCCGCCGACTTTAGCGGTTAATAGCAAAGCCCCTTTAAATGCCAGAAACACCAAATGTGTAGGGAATGTTAAGAAGAATAGTGGGAACACGAAGAAAAATAAATTGTTCAAACAGACCTTATAGTTTTTGAGAAAATCGATTTTAAATCTTCAAAGAGGAAATGTATCTATTTAAATCGCGTACTGACATTTCCCTGGAAACTTTTTCCGCCGACTTTAGCAGTTAATAGCAAAGTCCCCTTAAATCCTAGCAACACCAAATTTGCAGGATATGTTAAAAAGATACTGGGAAACAATATTTAAAAAAAAATTTGAAAAATTTTATTTATTTTTTTTTAAATTAAAATTTGTGGGTTATGTTCAGAGTGTGGGAAATTTTTTGAAAAAAATGACGTGGGGTCCCCCCTCCTGAGCCTCTGTAACCCCTTGTCTCCCATGCAGGCTGGGATAGCCAGAATGCGGAGCCCCGGCCGACTGGGGCTTTGCACCCTGAGCTATACCAGCCCGCATGGTCCATGGTGTGGGGGGGCTTCGGGGGGGGAGGGGCGGCCAAGCCTTCCCCTCCCCTCCGGAGCTCTTGTCCAATCCATGGACAAGGGGCTCTTCCCCACCTCCGGTGCCCCAGGAGGAGGTGGGGGCGACGACTCCCTGGGGGGGGGGTTCATGGTGGCATCTGGGAGTCCCCTTTAAGAAGGGGACCCCCAGATGCCCACCCCCCTCCCAGGAGAAATGAGTATAGGGGTACTTTGTACCCCTTACCCATTTCCACAAAGGGTTAAATGAAATAAAAACACAACAACGAGAAAAGTCCTTTAATGTTCTAAATTAACCACAAATACTTACCTGTACCTTTAAGAAAAAAATCCCACGTCAATTAGGTCCCACGACAGTATCCTCTATCTTGCGACCTTCTGTTACATGTTGATTGAAGATCTCCGCCGCCCCGACGCCACACACGCCGCCTCCGCCGCACTGCTCTTAGCTATACTTAGTATAGCTAAGAGCAAAAAGCATCTTTAAATTTTAGCTCCAATGGTCCCCATTGGTTCCTTAACAGACCAATGGGGATCAGGAGGATCCCCATTGGTCGATAAGGAACCAATGGGGAGCCTTGGAGCCAAAATTTAAAGATGCTTTTTGTTCTCAGCTATACTTAGTATAGCTGAGAGTTGCGTCTATGCATCTATATAGACGCATTAGCGCTAGCTGCCGCTGCCCTCCCTGCCTCCCCCCCCTGTCACCCTCACCCATGCTGGCACCCATGGGTGCATTGGGTGCCAGCATGGGTGAGGGTGACAGGTCGGGGGAGGCAGGGAGGGCAGCGGCAGCTAGCGCTAATGCGTCTATATAGACGCATAGACGCAACTCTCACCTATACTTAGTGTAGCTGAGAGCAGTGCGGCGGAGGCGGCGTGTGTGGCGTCGGGGCGGCGGAGATCTTCAATCAAGATGTATCAGAAGATCGCAAGATGGAGGATACTGTCGTGGGACCTAATTGACGTGGGATTTTTTTCTTAAAGGTACAGGTAAGTATTTGTGGTTAATTTAGAACATTAAAGGACTTTTCTTGTGGTTGTGTTTTTATTTCATTTAACCCTTTGTGGAAATGGGTAAGGGGTACAAAGTCCATGGATTGGACAAGGGGCTCCGGGGGGGAGGGGTAGGCTTGGCCGCCCCTCCCCCCGGGAGCCCCCCCATACCATGGACCATGCGGGCTGGTATAGCTCAGGGTGCAAAGCCCCAGTCGGCCGGGGCTCCGCATTCTGGCTATCCCAGCCTGCATGGGGGAAAAGGGGTTACAGAGGCTCGGGAGGGGGGACCCCACATCATTTTTTTAAAATAAAAAAATAAAAAAACAGCTTTACTCGCCTGGGGCTTTCTCCAGCCCCTGCAGCAGAATGTCCCACGCTGACCACTCCACTCTCCGCCTCCATCCCGGGCTCCCCGTGCGGTGCAGAGGCTGACCTCAAGGTCGTCCTTACTGCGCCAGCATGAAGCGCCACTGTCAATCATGGCCACGTTGTCCGCGGTGTACTGCGCAGGTGTAGTAGTTCTGTGCCTGCGCAGTAAGCCGCAGAAAACGTTGAGTCAAGCTGATTTTTTATTTTTTCGCTGATAATTCCTTTAAGGCCGGTTTTACACTTAAAATGAGCATTTGTGGTGAGATGTAGTGATGAGCACAAAGTTTGCATAACCGTAATTTTACATTGTAATTCGCAATTTACAATGTAAAATTTCACTGCAAAATTTTGGGAAAATTCATAATTAATTTTAACATGTAACCGTAATCCATCCATAATTTCGTGTAATTATGTGCCGAATTTGGTGGTTAATAGCATTGCCTCCATACAATGCTATCATCATCAAAATTGCTACGCATGTTTAGGGGAATACTGAGAACAAGTCAATTTTTTTTCAAAAACACCTTGTAGTTTTTTTTAGAAAATCGATTTTAAAAATGCAAAGAAAACATGGTTTTTAAGCTGTCATTTTTCTGAGTTTAAAAAACATGTTTTCTTTGCATTTTTAAGATCGACTTTTTGAAAAATTATGTTTTTTGACTTGTTTCCACTATTGCCCTTAACTTATGTAGCAATTTTGGTGTAATATTTATGGGTGCTTTGCTATTCACTGCTAAAATCGGTGCGCAAATTACGCAACAATGTATGCGAAACTACAAATGTTTATACATAATCAATTGAATTAACAAATTGTAAATACCTAAAGGCGTAATTGTGAAAATGTATGTGAAATTTCACGTAATCGTAATTAGCTGAATATGATCATCTCTAGTGAGATGCTCCACCCCTGCTGCATCACACCGCAACACGCAAAATGACTAACATATGACCCTGCAGCATAGTGTTCCGACAGAGTCATATGCCTAGCACCACCTCCCCGCATGTCCCCTGCTGGGCCTCGGCCAGTGACGTACTCTCTGCTGGACAGGAAGTATGTCACTGGTATTCCCGGGTTTCCCCATTGTATTCCCGTCGTTCTGCGCATGCGCACTGCACCACTGCCAACAGTTTTAAAACATTTTTGAAATTCTTGCATCTCCCATCTGGCGATGCTGCTGTGTCGTGGAAGTCGGCAGGTAACTTGCTGTTGACTTTGCAGTAGCTTGGTGGTGGATCAGGCACTTTGGGTGCAAGGCAACGCGGTAAGGGTGCTAGGCCACATTGCCTTGCAATGCTGTTGTGTTACCCTGCGACAAAACAGGGTAAGGCATCGCATGTTTCCAATGCAAGAGTAAAAGTGGCCTAAGATAGACCTCTATCTGCCTTGAATGCCTTGTTACAACAGCCACTCTTTATTCACCCTGCTGACATTTAGCCAGCAAGTACAGAGGGATGTCTTCAGCAATGTGGAGGAGGAGTGGGGGCGATCGTGATAGGTCTTCTCTGGGCCTGTTTGTGTTTAACTCTAACTCTGCTCACTTGATCTGGCTCTGGGGTGTTTGTTATCACTTGATATACTCAGGGCCGGATTTGTGGGCAGGCCCCCTAGGCATGGAACTAGGGCGGAGCCACGGAAGGGGCGGGTTAATAAACAGACATCAGTGTTCCAGTGGCCGCCTGTGCTACTCCCCACAATGATGCAGTGTCATGTTTGTCTGCAGCCGCCCAACGCTACTCTTAATACAGTAGCATATCTGTGTGTGCAGGGGCAGCTACAGACATGGACAAAGCGCTGCTATTATGACAGGAGCAGTGGCCGCATCGTTGCAGCCCTTCCCACTGTCATTAAATGCTTCTCTACACCCCCCTTTCAGTCTATGGAAGAGGAGGCAGTGCAACACTTTGTATCCCCGCCCTCCTCTTTGCTTCTGCAAATCGGAAATTCAGAGGGGCGGGGATGCAGGAGATGGAGGAAATGAAATCAGCCTACACTGTTCGGTAACACCTCTGCTCTGCCAAACTCTTGATGCAGCCAGCATGTGTGGATAGATGCACTCCCTTGCTTCTCCCCTTTTCGGTATCTCTGTCATTTACTTTTTTTTTACAGTAAAAGTTTTTTTGTGACAAAAAAGAAATTACAGCAGGAGATCCTTACAGACGTTTGTCCTTCACTTTTAAACTAGCATCTGCTGTATGCTTCTAACGTCTGCTCTTCCCCAGCGCTCCTTGCTCAGTAATATTGGTGGGGATATTTTGCTGTGCCGCTGGGAGTGATGAATGGGATCCTAGGGGCAGAGTGCAGACCTCAACGAAAGAAAAACTAAGTTTAAGGTCGTCTGGCCAAGAGAGAAGGCTGACAGGGCAGCAGCACATTGTTGTTAAGAATTTATGTGTGTGCCATTCACATAACATGTATCTAGTGTAAATGCATTTGCTGAACAGTACTACAGAAATACAAACTAGTGTGTGATACTCCCTACCATAACACGCTCTCCCTACATTCAGTGTAGTACAGCGAAGCATGGTAATTCTACCTATTCCAGTGGCAGGTCTAATCTAAACTCTCCTCTGTTTTTCATTGCAGCTAGGTACTTTAAGGCTCTGTTCACACTTGAGATAAAGAAAAACGGATCCATGTCAAAACATAAGGTGTCAGTTTTTTATCCATGCAATTAGCGTGCGATCACTGTGACTCCATTGATTTGGTAAAATCGTTGCAGACCCAAGTTTTCGATATTGGCAGAACGGATTCATTCTACCGGAGCAATGGGAACAGGTCCATAGGTTAACATTGGATCCGTTACCATCGGTTAGGATCCATTCCACCACCGTCTGCTAACAGTCTGTTTTTCAGTGCCAATGTAAATCAGGTCTTATGCTGCATACTTCTGTACAGCTCCCAGGTGTTCTTCTGTGTCATGTCAGGAGCTGTATAGAAGTATGCTACAGCATGGCTCCTGCTGCAGTGAAGACCAGAGGAGAGGTGTGTGAACCTGGGCAAGCACAGTATTTAAAGCGTACCTGTAGTGAAACAAGTGCCACTGGGAGATACCTCAGAAGGGGGAAGCCCCTGGATCATAATGAGGCTTCCCTTGTCTTCCTTAGCACCCCCGATCAAGTGTTGGCCACGTGGAAAGTCTGCACAGGCGCACTTCGGCTGCCACCACTGGGTCACCCTAAACAATGCGCTCTGTGCAGGTGCAGCTGCTGCTTTCCGGTTAGGCTCAGGTGGAAATATCAGAGCCTGATCAGGGTTTACTCTACTTGGCAGGTGGCTTGCGCCTGTGCAGTAGAACAGACCCTATCGGGCTCAGCTATTTCCACCTGTGCAAGAAGCGGATACTGCACCTGCACGAGGCTCGCAGTGTAAATATTATGGTGTCCATTTTGCCAGGGGAGCGAGCGCTGGATCCATGCTGCTGGGGAGGACATGGGAAGCATCATTAGGATCTAGAGGCTTCCCCCGCCTGAGAAAAGTACCCCACCCGGGATGATTTCCCTTTAAAATACCATGCTCTGCTGTGCTACTCTGAGCTGCAGCAGTTTTATCTGAGCTGCAGCTACAGGGCAGCACTGGAGGAGACCCTTGGGATGGGGGAGAGAAGTGCACCCCTCCTCAGATGAAGCAGGTTACTTTAAGCACTATGATGGGCTCCCCACGCAAGAGTAATTCGGGGGGGGGGGGGGGGCAGTTGAGGACAATGGGCCTTGGGCGGTAAAAAGTACAAATCCGGCCCTGGATATACTAACTTATATGTTCAGTATAGTGATAATGTACTTTCTAAGAGGCAATGCATATGTGAGGTCCAGCAAGAGAGCAGAGGATTATGGCAACGAATGCTGTACTTATATATCTTGGCTTGATGCTGCAACTGTGTAAAAAGAAAAAGACAATGTTACAAAAAGTATTCAGCATATGCAATCTATTGTTTTTACCCTATATACAGTAAAATCCACTTATAGTGAGTTTCAATGGGCCTGACCAAGTAGTTAGTAGTGATTCATCAAGCTGCACTGCTAAAGCCAGTGGTGGACAAAGCCAATGTTGGGCCCCTGTGCAGAATAAATGAAGGGGCTCTATATGATTGGCCGTAATCATAACAGATTATGTTTGGATCCAAATAATGTTAATAACATAAAAGTACATCAATCTAGGCTACATTCTGTAGACACTGTTAACGTAGCACACATTTCATACTTGAACATGACTGGGCCACAAGCAAATATCCCTGTTCCTCCTGGAATTCAGAGAGAAGTTCACAGAGAAGAGCCTACAGAATAATAATGCTTTAACTGTGGTGCAGCTGCATGGGCCCTAGAGGGCATGGGGGCCCTGTGCGGCTGCAGGGCCTGCACGGGCCTATGTCCGCCTCTGGCTAAAGCAGCACAGCTTCGTGTGAAGGAGTGCCCGCTTTCCCTGCCTTACATAGCAGCGCTCCCTGCTAGGTATAGAGTGTGCCTTCCCTTAGTTATGCACATTGCTTACATAACAACGCTCGTAAACTTTAACTGCCTGTGGTCTGGTGAAGTATCCTTACCGGAATACTTCACTTGCAACTGCTACTATATTAATTAACATAGTTTAATTGGCTGTCAACTTTAGCAGTTAATAGCAGGGTATGTTAAGGAGGACAGTGGGAACAAGATTTTTTTTTATTTCAAAAAGACCTTATAGTTGTGGAAAAAAAACATTTTTAAATGATTTTAAAGGGAACCTTAAAGGGAACCTGAAGTGAGTAAAAATAATTTACAATAAACACATGACGTAGCTGCAAATTAATATTACATACTAACCTCACCGTCAGTTCCTCTCAGAAGCTCACCATTTTCTTCTTACAGTGATCCCTTCCAGTTCTGACAATATTTTGTCTGAACTGAAATATACCAGTTGCTGTCAGTTATATATCAGCAGCTGTCAGTCACAACTGACTGTGCAAGTTAGTGTTCATGTTTCCCTATGGCTCAAGTGGGTGATATTACAGTTTAACCGTGTGCTGACCAGGAAGCTGTTAGGGGGTAGTGGCCATTTTTAAAATGGAGGACGGAGAATTCCATTGATCACAGTGGACAAACAGGACGTAGGAGAGGAGAAAGTGATTGAGGAGTAGATTACACAGGAGGCAAGTATGACCTATGTATGGTTATTTTGACTTTTCATTTTCAGTTCAGGTTCTCTTTAACTTGAGAGTGATATGGATGTTTCCTTTTAAACAATACCAGTGGCTTGTTAGTCCTGCTGATCTCTTTGGCTGTATGGTGGCTGACTCACACACCTGAAACAAACATGCAGCTAATCCAGTCTGACTTCAGTCAGAGCATCTGGTCTGCATGCTTGTTCAGGGGCTGTGACTAAAATGATTAGAGACACAGGATCAGCAGGAGATTCAGGCAACTGGTATTATTTTAAAAGGAAAAATCCATATACCTCTTAATTTAGGTTCCCTTTAATGTAAAAAATGTGAACGTAAATTTTTTACATAAAAATTGCATTAAATATGAACAGCCCAAGTTGGTCAGGAATTGTCTGCCGACGAACTGTTCGGGCCATCTCTACTCATAACACATCTGTGAATCGAATCAGTTAAAAAAGGTTCTGCCACAGAGCCTAATGTTAATTACAGTGATCAGCAGCTAAAAGTGGTAATATAAAATAGTGGTTATAGCCGTTTCCCGCTTAGCGGTTATAGCTGTTGCACGCTATTTGTAGCCACACTTTCCTTGTTTCTATTTGCAGCTAAACTATCGCTATCCATAACTATTGAATAACTACTATATTGCAGATACAAGAAACTGTATTTATAATGAAATTGAAAAGGATAATAATATGAACTACTAAAATAAAGCTTATATTTGTGGATACTAGCACATTGAGTTTGAACAACTACATTGACTATTGAATATGAACCGTTTTTGGAATGAAACTGAAAAGGTAAGGAGGAGGGTTAAGATTAGGCACAACTACAAAAATTGGTGGAGTTATGGTTAGGCACCACCCTGGGGGATTAAGGTTAGGTGCCAGCGGGGAAAGGGGGGGGGGTGTAGGGGTAAAGCATCACCATGGGGGGGGGGGGGTGAAGTTAAGGCACAGTGGGAGCTTAGGGCTAGACACCACCATGGGGGTTAAGGTTAGGTGCCATCATGGGAGGATAGTACCATGGGGGGGGGTTGATGGGGTAGGCATTGGTAGAGGGAGGGTTCTGTGTGAGAGTAGGGTTAGATTATAGTTAAATATCATTAAAGATTACCAATATTTTACTATCAAAATTGACCAGTAGAATATCTGTGATTTGATCGATATCGTAATAAAGGCTACAACTAGTAGGTGTGAGAAAACGCGGAAGAGCCGCCGCCATGAGCCAGCGGCAGGCGGCTCTTTCCGCGCACACACACGGAGAGGCAGCCGCCTCCTCACAACATGAGGCGGCTGTCTCCATGCAGAGGATTGCGGAGCGCGGGGAAACCGCCGCGTTGGACGCGGCGGTTGGCGCGCTTACTCCCGCTGCTGGGTCACGGAGTGGGGCTGCTGTGGCTGGGACATGTAGTCCCTCGAGGTTTAGAGTGACGCGCGCGCGCGCGCACTCAGGCAGGACCTTTATGGCAGCCAGAGGTAGTCAGCTGACCAGGCTGGTCAGCTGACCCTGGCTTCTCCCCCCATTGGTTCAGCACTGTGGGAGGTGCTGGGGAGAGAGACGAGTATATATACTGCTGGCTGTTCACTTGCTCTTTGTCTGGCGTTGCGATCACATATGTGGGAGCACCCAGATCCGTTGTCAGATCCGCAAGTGTGCCGGGACCAGCTGGAGCTGTAATCCTACACTTAGCTAGATTCTGTTGATAGCTAAAGTACTAGTTTGATTGTGATTATCTGTTATGACTTTTGCCTGCCTTGACTATCCGCCTGAACTCTGATCTTGTACCTCGATATTTCTGATACCTGTTGCCGAACCCCGGCTCGTCCCTAGACTCTGTTTCTGCCTCCTGATCCTGTACTTCGATATCTCTGATACCCGTTGCCGAACCCTGCCTGTACTTAGACTCCGCCTTTGCCTACTGTATCTGTACTTTATCTGTCCGTGTGTTACGACCTAGCTTGTCCGACCTCGAGAACCGACCTCACGATTGGAGGCGGTTTCCCGTCCTGTTAGTGACACTTCCTCCTGAGTGTCACTCTCGGACTATCCTTCCTACTGTCAGTCTGACTCCTCCCGTCTTGGAGAGCTCAGGTCTGCGGAAGGAATCCGTGCAGTTCTCCTTGCTGCACTGAGGCCTAGGCCTCCTAGTGTTACTGTTACACCAAACACTACACTCTACTTAGGTGAGCAGAGGTTAGTTAGTATATCGGATTATCGGTGATACTGCAGATCACGTATAATCTGGTATACATCTGTATTTCCTGTGATACTGCAGATCACCGGTAATCAGATCCTCTCTGTGCTTCACCGATCGTTACAGTAGGAAAGTGGTAATTTGACTGATATTCTAATAGCGGCTATATCCAGTGCCCTTTTTACCTGGTGTCTTTTTTACATGTATGCCTATGAATACCCCATGCTATGGGGTGCTATGATTAAGGACCTGCGTGTCCGAAACATGTCAGCTGCCAGGCTGTACAGCTTTTATCTGTTCCAATAAAGTTGGGACGCTATCTAACCTAGGATTTTGTGCGGAACTTCCTCCTTCTTGCTATGAATACCCCATCTCATAGCTAAAGCCTGGTATACAACATCCAATTTTGACTGGACAATCATTGGCCAATTTACCACTTCCATGTAGTATGAGAGCTTACCGACACAACCGGTTCATAGTATTCAAAATATATTGGCACTCCTACTACATTAAGGTGGTAAAATTGGTCAATGATTGGCCAATCAAAATCGGACATGTGTATGAACCTGTAGTTAACAGATTACCCAATGTCCTACTACCATGCAATGCCGTTTTTGTTTTTTTAAATAAATCTACTTTCTGCAGCTAAAAATCCTGTTTTAAAAAGGGTGATAATGTTGACTAGATACAGTATATTCTATAAGGGAAAAAATAAATATGGATTGCATACAAATTGAATGCAAATTATATGCAGCTTGGAATTGGGCCAATCAAATGCATTTCCTTCTGATTCTGGTTGGCCCAATGCCAAGTTGCATAAAATGTACATGCAAGTTGGAATTATTTGAATCTCATTGACCATCTCTAATACTGACAATGTAACTAAGCTGAAGAAACTAACAGCAGGTTCTATGAAAGGGTGCTGGTCATAAGGGGGGGCGGGGCACTGGTGGAGTTTCCAGTGGTTACAGCCTGCAACTCTAAAACACTGTGGGGGCAGGAAGTGATTTGTGCAGGCACCTTGGGTTTTAGGTTCCTTTTACCCTTCTCCTCCATCAGAAGAGGTTGGCTTACAGATAGATTGTCAGCTCATGTTAGGGAGTGAGAATAGCCAGCCAGAGCAAAGAGATCCTCTACTGATGGATGCATTGTGCGAACTGAACTTCCTTCCTACAACAGAAAGCTGCTTATCAGCCACCATTCTAACATACACATATGTCTGCTCATGCATCCAGAGTCAGGTTCTCTGAGGGAAAGGTACAGCAAACACTGAGAATACCCACCTTGTATCTTGACTTGTCCATATAGAACTCCCAGAATGAATACAAAGAGGATCCCACCTGTCACTTTCACATAGTGATACATCTGGATGTTCTTGGTAGGTCCCTTAACTTCTGTACCTGCAAAAGGGAAGGAGAGAAGGGAAAATGCCCATAGAAAAAGTAAGAGCAGTGAGAGGAAAACACCCATCCTGCTTACACAGAACTAAAACTAGAAACAGGATTGCTGGCTACCTTGCACCAGTGTTCAACGAGGCCCCTTTTACAGTTGCATTGGAAATTCATGTTGCATTACCCTGTTTTACCACAGGGTAATGCAACGGCAATGTGAGGCAATGGGGCCTGGCATACTTACCACCTCGTGTTGTGCTGGAATTGCCCGATTGGCCGCTGAGCAACCACAAAGTCAGCAGCACGTTACTGTTGGACTTCTACAGCGACACATGGGTGGTGGAAGTAATCTAAGTCAATGGGCGATGCAGAAGATGTAAACACGTTGGCAGTGGCTTTGCGGTGCGCATGTGCGGAACAACAGGAATATGATGGGGAAACATAGTGACGTACTTCCTGTCCAGCAGAGAGAACGTCACTGGGCGAGGGGCACGCAGGGGGGTGCTGCTATGTATATGGCGGCTTCTGCTGCAGGACATTTTGTGCGTTGTGGTGCGATGTGACAGGGACATGGCACTGCACCGCAAACACACAGACCAGGTGTAAATCCGGCCTGAAAATCACAGCTTTTCACAAAACCCAACAATTCTCATAAAACACAGGAGAAGGTCCGCACTCATCAGTTGAAGATAGCCTTTATTGAGGACATGTCAAGATACAAACTAAGCAGGCATCAAGCTGACATGTTTCGGACAACCGACCTTAATCATAGCACTGTGCTATGATTAAGGACGGTTAGTCCGAAACATGTCAGCTTGATGCCTGCTTAGTTTGTATCTTGACATGTCCTCAATAAAGGCTATCTTCAACTGATGAATGTGGACCTCCTTCTCCTGTGTGTTGTACCCTTGGTCTTGCTCACCAGGTCGGGCACTGCAGTTGGAGTGGTGGAGTGGAGCGGTGTTCACCCTGTTCCTGCAATTCTCATAAAAACTGGAAAATTTAGCAAAATTAAGCAAGTAAAAGGGAGAATTCTGGTTATATTAAAGAGACACTGAAGCGAAAAAAAAAATTATGATATGATTTGTATGTGTAGTACACTTTCTTTATTACAGCAAGCTAGGTACATTAAAAACAATTAAAAAACATATAAAAAGCTCCCAGAGGCTACCAATTACAATTGGTATTCACCCCTACCCGTAATGGTAGTAATGATAACTTCAATATTTCATATCTGATTCTCTGGTCACCGCAGGCGCTGCATGTGACCACATAGGAAAGTGTATAAAGTGCTTTGAGTGTTAATACAATAAAGTTCCCAGTACCTATTCCACTATAATATCAAAAGGAAAAAAAAAAAGAAAAAGAGAAAAAGAATGCGTGCATACCCACGTCCCCACCAAAAAGCTGCGGGCGTGCGCATACACACGCATATGTGCATCAAACAATTCACGTGTCATCAATAACCATCTATGCAAAATAATCGAAAACTCTCAATCCTGTGCAAAAGAGGGCACATCTGCGCATGCCCACCCCCACACAAACCAGTGGGTGTGCACATGCGCACAGGCTCCCATATATATAAGGCAATCAATAAATAAACAAGTACAAATACAGCTATATACCAGATTACAGGCAAAAACTATCTACACTGGTTTGTGTGGGGGTGGGCATGCGCAGATGTGCCTTCTTTTGCACAGGATTGAGAGTTTTTGATTATTTTGTATTGATGGTTATTGATGACACATGTGAATTGTTTGATGTACATATGCGTGTGTATGCACACGTGCGCAGCTTTTTGGTGGGGACGTGGGCATGCACGCATTCTTTTTCTCTTTTTCTTTCTTTTTTCCTTTTGATATTATTTATAGTGGAATAGGCACTGGGAACTTTATTGTATTAGCACTCAAAGCACTTTATACATTTTCCTTTGTGGTCACATGCAGCGCCTGCAGTGACCAAAGAATCAGATATGAAATATTGAAGTTATCATTACTACCATTACGGGTGGGGGTGAATACCAATTATAATTGGCAGCCTCTGGGAGCTTTTTATATGTTTTTTTTAATTGTTTTTAATGTATCTAGCTTGTTTTAATAAAGATAGTTTTTCACAAGAGATCTGACATAGGCCCAGTGCACACCAAAAACCTCTAGCAGATCTGCAAAACGCTAGAGGTTTGAGGCAGATTTCAGAGCGATTCTAGGCATGTATTCTAAACATGCCTAGCAGTGGCGGACACAGGCAGCAGTGGGCCCTTGTGCAAAATATCAATTGTGGGCCCCCCTGACCTGCGCGCCACGACAAAAATGGGCGTGGCGATAACCTGCGGCAAAAAATGGGTGTGGATAGAACCTGTGGCGCGTAGCGCCGCGGCAAAAAATGGGCATGGCAATGACCAGATAAGGGCGGAGCTAACTGTAATTTAAAGTGATCCCGGGGTGAGAGTGATATGGAGGCTGCCATATTTATTTCCTTTTAAACAATACTAGTTGCCTGGCGGCCCTGCTGATCTATTTGGCTGCAGTAATAGCGTGTATCAAAAAAGGGCGCCTGGAAAAAAGGGCGCGGGGTATAGCCGAAATTGTAAGTTTGAATGCAAAACCATATTTTTCGTTTAAGAGGTTATAAACGATAATTTAGTGCTAAATAGGTTAAATAAACGGAAATGAAATGGCAAAATACCGTCTATAACAGTAAACGAATTTTGAAATGAAACGTCAAATAGCGTGTATAGCAAAAACGATATTTACACTTGTATTAAGCATAGTACTAGAATGGTAGGTTTTACAGGTATTTTACTACAATTATACCTAACTTTAGGGTCACAGATATCTCTCCTTATCCCTATCCCTCACACCTAGACCCCCCCTTTGTGTAAATACACATAATGTAATAAATTGTATATATTACATATATTGTACTGTAACTATACCTAACCTTACTCTCATACAGAGCCCTCCCTGTACCTATCCCTAACCCCTAGACTCCCCTGGTGGTGCCTAAACCTAAGACTCCCCTGGTGGTGCCTAAGCCTAAGACTCCCCTGGTGGTGCCTAAACCTAAGACCCCCCTGGTGGTGCCTAAAACTAACCACCCCCCTGGTGGTGCCTAAACCTAACCACCCCCCTGGTGGTGTATGTATATTGCACTGTAACTATACCTAACCCTCCCTGTACCTATCCCTAACCCCTAGACTCCCCTGGTGGTGCCTAAACCTAAGACCCCCCTGGTGGTGCCTAAACCTAAGACCTCCATGGTGGTGCCTAAACCTAAGACCCCCCCTGGTGGTGCCTAAACCTAAGACCCCCCCCCTGGTGGTGCCTAAACCTAAGACCCCCCTGGTGGTGCCTAACCCTAAGACCCCCCTGGTAATGCCTAAACCTAACCATCCCCACCGCACAAACACCCTAAACACATATAAACAATAATATATTTAATCCTTTAAATACTTCTCTACAAATAACATGAATAAAATGATTTATATATTTGTAATAGAATAAATAGCCTTAAAATAGCCTTAAAATCACATATATATTAATATTATAAATAGAGAAAAGTATATATAAATATATACAATACAATAGATAGCCTTACAAGCATTAAAAATCTTAAAATAACAGTAACATTAAAAGCGATATTTTAGTAACTATAATCAACGCATTATAAGTGTAAAAACAACCTTAAAATAACAATAACATTAAAAGCGATATTTTAGTAACTATAATCAACGCATTATAAGTGTAAAAACGAAGTTTATACCAAAAGCGATGTATTTCTAATACAATAAGGTTGAAAACGGTATTTACGCATTATAAATATGAAAACGAATTTTTAAATGATGAAAGAAGTGTAGACGAAAATTTAGTTGTTATACTTTTGTAAGCGAAATTTTTAAACTAAATAATAAGTACCGGTAAAAACTGATATAAGCGAAATTTAAAAACGAAAAAATAAGTATAACACAAACTCAAAACGAACTTATAAACGATATTTGTTATAAACCTTATTCTGTAAACGAAAAATTTTGTTAACACGATCCCTGTAACCGCTATTTCTCGGGCGCCCTTTTTTCCTGCCGGGCGCCGAATAGCCGATATTTTGCATTGCAGTCTATGGCGGCGCCCTTTTTGTCCACTATCCCTGTGCGCCCTTTTTTACTAGCACCGCAGTAATAAACTGAATTACACCAGCAACAAGCATGCAGCTTAATCTTCTCAGTTCTGACAATATTGTCAGAAACCCCTGACCTGCTGCATGCTTGTTCAGGGTCTATGGTTGAAAGAATAAGAGGCAGAGGACCAGAACGGCAACCAGGCAACTGGTATTGCTTAAAAGGAGAGAAATATGGCAGCCTCAATATTATTCTCACCTCAGGTTCCCTTGAAAAGTGCAACGCAAAGACAGTGGGCGCAAGTTTTGGTGACCCTTTCCCCAGAAAATTCACATAATTGTGCAGGTTTTCTCAAGAAAATACACATAATGTGAGCAGATTTGCCCAGAAAATACATTCAATCATGTCGGCAGATATGCCCAGAAAATATGTGCAATGATGTCGGCAGATATGCCCAGAAAATACGTGCAATGATGTCGTCAGATATGCCCAGAAAATACGTGCAATGATGTCGGCAGATATGCCCAGAAAATACGTGCAATCATGTCGGCAGATATGCCCAGAAAATATGTGCAATCATGTCGGCAGATATGCCCAGAAAATACGTGCAATGATGTCGGCAGATATGCCCAGAAAATACGTGCAATCATGTCGGCAGATATGCCCAGAAAATACGTGCAATCATGTCGGCAGATATGCCCAGAAAATACGTGCAATGATGTCGGCAGATATGCCCAGAAAATACGTGCAATCATGTCGGCAGATATGCCCAGAAAATACGTGCAATCATGTCGGCAGATATGCCCAGAAAATACGTGCAATCATGTCGGCAGATATGCCCAGAAAATACGTGCAATCATGTCGGCAGATTTGCCCAGAAAATACGTGCAATCATGTCGGCAGATTTGCCCAGAAAATACGTGCAATCATGTCGGCAGATTTGCCCAGAAAACACATGCAGTCATGTAGCAAATTTGCCCAGAACATACATGCAATCATGTGGCAGACCTGCCCAGAACATACACGCAATCATGTGGCAGACCTGCCCAGAACATACACCTGCTAAAATAAATAATAAAAAAAACATTTACTCACCTGCAGCAGCAGACCTCCTGTCCCAGCCTCCATCCGGCGCGCAGCTCCCATGGGTGGTTGGGTGGATAGGTAGCCTGGTGGGTGAGTGGGTAGGTAGCCTGGTGGGTAGGTAGCCTGGTGGGTAGGTAGGTAGGTAGGCAGCCAGGTGGGTAGGTAGGTAGCCCTTAGCCGGGTGGGTAGATAGCCTGGTGGGTGGCTGGGTAGCCGGGTGGGTAGCCTGGTGGGTGGCTGGGTAGGCGGGTGGGTAGGTAGCCTGGTGGGTGGGTAGGTGGGTGGGTGGGTAGGTAGGTAGCCTGGTGGGTCTTTAGGTAGGTAGCCTGGTGGGTTGGTAGGTAGGTAGCCTGGTGGGTAGGTAGCCATGTGGGTGGGTAGGTAGGTATCCTGGTGGGTGGGTAGGTAGCCGGGTGGGTGTGTAGGTAGGCGGGTGTGTAGGTAGCCGGGTGGGTGGTTAGGTAGCCGGGTGGGTAGGTAGGAGGGTGGGTGGTTAGGTAGCCGGGTAGGTAGCCGGGTGGGTGTGTAGGTATCTGGGTGGTTAGGTAGCCGGGTGGGTGTGTAGGTATCCGGGTGGGTAGGTAGCCGGGTGGCTGGTTAGGTAGCCGGGTAGGTAGCCGGGTGGGTAGGTAGCCGGCAGGGTGGTTAGGTAACCGGGTAGGTATCCGGGTGGGTAGGTAGCCGGGTGGGTGGTTAGGTAGCCGGGTGGGTAGGTAGCCGGGTGGGTGGTTAGGTAGCCGGGTGGGTAGGTAGTCGGGTGGGTGGTTAGGTAGCCGGGTGGGTAGGTAGCCGGGTGGGTGGTTAGGTAGCCGGGTAGGTAGCCGGGTGGGTGTGTAGGTATCTGGGTGGGTAGGTAGCCGGGTGGGTGGTTAGGTAGCCGAGTGGGTAGGTAGCCGGCAGAGTGGTTAGGTAGCCGGGTGGGTAGGTAGTCGGGTGGGTGGTTAGGTAGCCGGGTAGGTAGCCGGGTGGGTAGGTAGCCGGGTGGCTGGTTAGGTAGCCGGGTAGGTAGCCGGTTGGGTAGGTAGCCGGCAGAGTGGTTAGGTAGCCGGGTAGGTAGCCGGGTGTCCCAGCCTCCATCCGGCGCGCAGCTCCCATGGGTGGTTGGGTGGATAGGTAGCCTGGTGGGTGAGTGGGTAGGTAGCCTGGTGGGTAGGTAGGTAGGTAGGCAGCCAGGTGGGTAGGTAGGTAGCCCTTAGCCGGGTGGGTAGGTAGCCTGGTGGGTGGCTGGGTAGCCGGGTGGGTAGCCTGGTGGGTGGCTGGGTAGGCGGGTGGGTAGGTAGCCTGGTGGGTGGGTAGGTGGGTGGGTGGGTAGGTAGGTAGCCTGGTGGGTCTTTAGGTAGGTAGCCTGGTGGGTTGGTAGGTAGGTAGCCTGGTGGGTAGGTAGCCGTGTGGGTGGGTAGGTAGGTATCCTGGTGGGTGGGTAGGTAGCCGGGTGGGTGTGTAGGTAGGCGGGTGTGTAGGTAGCCGGGTGGGTGGTTAGGTAGCCGGGTGGGTAGGTAGGAGGGTGGGTGGTTAGGTAGCCGGGTAGGTAGCCGGGTGGGTGTGTAGGTATCTGGGTGGTTAGGTAGCCGGGTGGGTGTGTAGGTATCCGGGTGGGTAGGTAGCCGGGTGGCTGGTTAGGTAGCCGGGTAGGTAGCCGGGTGGGTAGGTAGCCGGCAGGGTGGTTAGGTAACCGGGTAGGTATCCGGGTGGGTAGGTAGCCGGGTGGGTGGTTAGGTAGCCGGGTGGGTAGGTAGCCGGGTGGGTGGTTAGGTAGCCGGGTGGGTAGGTAGTCGGGTGGGTGGTTAGGTAGCCGGGTGGGTAGGTAGCCGGGTGGGTGGTTAGGTAGCCGGGTAGGTAGCCGGGTGGGTGTGTAGGTATCCGGGTGGGTAGGTAGCCGGGTGGGTGGTTAGGTAGCCGAGTGGGTAGGTAGCCGGCAGAGTGGTTAGGTAGCCGGGTGGGTAGGTAGTCGGGTGGGTGGTTAGGTAGCCGGGTAGGTAGCCGGGTGGGTAGGTAGCCGGGTGGCTGGTTAGGTAGCCGGGTAGGTAGCCGGTTGGGTAGGTAGCCGGCAGAGTGGTTAGGTAGCCGGGTAGGTAGCCGGGTGGGTAAGGTAGCCGGGTGGGTAAGGTAGCCGGGTGGGTGGGTAGCTATCCGGGTGGGGGGCTCGACTCCTATCCTCCCTCCCTCACCTCGGGGGGCCCCCCTCCCGGTATGCGCGGCGGCCGGCGGGAGAGCAGAAAATACAGGAAGTCTCCGGCCGGGGCTGCAGCAGACGCTAGAGGCAGCTGCCGCTTGGTCTCCTGTGTCTCCAACTTTGTACACTGCTCGCTACTTCCTGGTTTAGTAGCGAGCAGTGTACAAAGTTGGAGACACGGGAGACCAAGCGGAGCTGCCTCTAGCGTCTGCTGCAGCCCCGGCCAGAGACTTCCTGTATTTTCTGCTCTCCCGCCGCATGAGGGGGGGGGGGGGGGAGGTGAGGGGGGAGGACAGGAGTCGGGGCCCCCCAGGTTAAAAAAAAAAAAGTAGAGTTAAAAAAAACCCCAGCAATACTTAATGGGCCCCTGAAGCAGGGGAACTTCAGGGGCCCTCGTGCGGCGGCACGGCCTGCACGGCCGTATGTCCGCCACTGATGCCTAGCGTTTTTTGGAGCGTTTTTGTGTAGCAGATTTCATATATTGTTACAGTAAAGCTGTTACTGAACAGCTACTGTAACAAAAACGCCAGGAAAACCGCTGAGATCTAGCGTTTTTCAGAGCGGTTTTCCACTTTCCTATACTTTAACATTGAGGCAGAAATGCCTCAGAAAAAATCTAAAAAATGCTGCACCCCCTAAGTTTGCATTTCTGGAAAAAACAAACCGCTCTGGTGTGCACCATCCCATTCACTTTCATTAGCCAAGCGGTTTTCCCCCTGCAAGCGGTTTAAAAAACGCTACAGAATCAGGCCCGGATTTCTGCAAAGGCCACAGAGTCCACGGCCTAGGGCGATAAAATCAGATAAGATCAGAAGGGTGGCATGACTTGGAGAGAGAAGAGGTCATATGTCAAAGTAAATCATCTCCTCTGTTCCCGCAGCGCAGCCAGCCAGCGCCCTGCTCTGCACTAATAGAGGAATTCCAGAGTTCCCCAATCCCTGCACCTCTCACTTCCTAATGTGTTATAACAATCAGGATCAATCATAACTGTCACCTGATGATCCAATTATTTATATGGATCGACATACAGTACAAGTGGATGTGAGAAATACCAGGGATTTACATTACAAAGCAGATAAAACTAAGTTCCGCTGAGTTCTAATGCAGGCATTCACAAACATTTCTGCTAGTTTCTTTGCCTTCTCTTTTAGAGCTGTGACACTGTCTGACCCCAGCAGTTGTAAATTACACTTTCTTATCTAGGCCTAATTTATTGCTTTTTTTTCTTCCTAGCCAGTGATCTCCTCTCTGCTTAAGTTAACTCTTTCCTGACTCATTTTCTGTCCTTCATCTCCGACCATCTATGAGAACTGCTGCAGCCTGGAATAAAAATGCTGTATGCTTCCCTTTCATTGCTAAACTGTCACTGTCACCTGAGCTGTTATTACCTCCAGTGGTGCTCAAATACCCCTTTTTAAAATTCGAGTTTGGTCGAATTCGAATAGTAAATTATTCGAGGTCAGTCGAATATTCGAGTCGAATAAATTTTACTATTCGATTCGACCTCGGACTTCGAGCTCACTATTCGAGTCGGTATTCGAGCTCATTATTCGAGCTGACTATTCGAATTGGCCTTAAATAGCTTCCCAACACTTGTTTTGAGGGTGAATGATGCAAGAAACATATTTTTTTCCAAGTAACAACAGCAAGTGATTATGTGGGGATGTTCCTTTAAAAAAAAAAGGTGAAAAGAGAAGTTGTGTCCAGAATTTTGTTCAGTACTGTATATACTTCTTCTTCTTCTTCTTCTTTATCTTCTATATCTTCTTCTTCTTCTTCTATATCTTCTTCTTCTTCTTCTATATTGTCTTCTTCTTCTTCTTCTTCATCTTCTTCTTCTTCATCTTCTTCATCTTCATCTTCTTCATCTTCTTCTTCATCTTCTTCATCTTCTTCATCTTCATCTTCTTCATCTTCTTCTTCATCTTCTTCATCTTCATCTTCTTCATCTTCTTCTTCTTCATCTTCTTCATCTTCTTCATCTTCATCTTCTTCATCTTCATCTTCTTCATCTTCATCTTCTTCATCTTCATCTTCTTCATCTTCTTCTTCTTCTTCTTCTTCTTCTTCTTCATCTTCTTCTTCTTCATCTTCTTCTTCTTCATCTTCTCCTATATCGTCTTCTTCTTCTTCACTTATTTCTCTTTTCATTTTTTTTTTTTAAAGAAATGCAGCTATTTTTGAGCGTAACAACAAATAGCTGGTGGCGCACGCATGTTGGAAGCGCCATTGTATGTGCTCCCTGGCAGTGGAAACACACAGACAGCAGGAGGTAAATTCAGCAGCAGGAGGAGGAGGATGAGTGTGTGGCAGCATGCAGTCAATGAGGCAGGCAGCGTGACATAATAGCCCTGGTACCTAGCGGTGATACCAGGGCTGTAAATAAACACAACAGGAGGTCCCAGACAGCGGTCGTGCAGCCCACATTGTGTCCAATACACAACTGGGACAACACAGTTTTCAACCCGGGCACCTCAAAAAAATTAAACCTTTTTTTGTAATGGTTTTGTAGTTTTGGTTTTACAACCAATTACACAGATATATAGCTATTTTTTGACGTAATAGCTGGTGGCAGAGTGGCAGCAGAAGGTAAATCTGTGTACCCTGGCGGTGGGAAACACAGACAGACAGCAGCAGCAGCAGCAGGAGGAGGAATGGAGGAGTAATCATGTGAGCAGCTATTGTTTGACGTAATAGCTGGTGGCAGTGTGGCAGCAGAAGGTAATTCTGTGTACCCTGGCAGTGGGAAACACAGACAGACAGCAGCAGCAGGAGTAATGGAGGAGTAGTGTGAGTGTGGCAGCAGGTAGACAGCGTGACATAATAGCCCTGGTACCTAGCGGTGATACCAGGCCGTAAATAAACACAACAGGAGGTCCCAGACAGCGGTTGTGCAGCCCACATTGTGTCCAATACACAACTGGGACAACACAGTTTTCAACCCGGGCACCTCAGAAAAATTAAACCTTTTTTTTTTTAATGGTTTTTTGGTTTTGTTTGTAAAAGAAATTACACAGATATATAGCTATTGTTTGACGTAATAGCTGGTGGCAGAGTGGCAGCAGAAGGTAAATCTGTGTACCCTGGCAGTGGGAAACACAGACAGACAGCAGCAGCAGCACACAGCAGCCCACTGTAGGTGTAAAATGTGTGGCTGCAGGCGACGTAATAGTCAAAGTGAACCAGGCTGGCTTAGTGAGCAGGAGCCAGGAGGTGGTAAAGGGTGGTAAGGCACATTAACGATGGTTCTTAGCCAGTTCATGTCCCCCTCTCGCCGACAACAGGGGCCAGGAACTCGCCTTCCACCCACGCCTGGTTCATCTTGAGAAACGTCAGTCTGTCCACAGACTTGTGAGACAGACGTGAGCGTTTCTCGGTGACCACGCCACCAGCTGCACTGAAGCAGCGCTCGGACAGCACGCTGGAAGGGGGGCAGGACAGCACTTCCAGGGCGTACAGCGCCAGCTCGCTCCAGATCTCCAGGCGCTTGACCCAATACTCCATGGGATCAACAGGGGCATCGCTGTCAAGCCCGCTGTAGGACCCCATGTAGTCAGCCACCATGCGGGTCAGGCGCTGGCTGTGACCGGAGGAGGATGCTGCTGCATGCACCTCCTCTCTAGTCACTGCTGCCGGAGCCTCTACAGTCCTGTAGAGCTCGTGGCTGAGAGACAGCAGGTCTGTGGGGCGCTTGCTGCTGCTGGATGCAGGCACCTGCTGCTGCCTCTGTGCTGGCTGCTGGACAGTGGGGGTGGAAGGCTGGGGGAAGGCTTCCTCCAAGCGCTCAACAAGGGCCTGCTGCAAGCTCCTTATTTGTTGCGCTGGGTCTCCTCCTGCAGGCGGCAGGAACTGGCTCAACTTCCCCTTGAGGCGTGGGTCCAACATCATGCTGATCCAGATGTCCTCCCTCTGCTTCATCTGGATCACCCTGGGGTCCCTGCGCAGGCACGTCAGCATGTGCGCTGCCATTGGGAAGAGGCGGGCCACGTCTGCTGGCACATCGACGGCAGTGCTGCTGTCCTCATCCTTCTCCTCTGCCTCGTCAGCCTCATCCTCTCTCCACCCCCGCACCAACTCAGCTGCACTGTGCTGCTCCCCCTCATCAGCAGCAAGGTCAGCGACCTCCACCAAGTCCTCCTCCTCCTCCCCCTCAGAGGTGGACTGTGCAGCTGCTTGCCGCCCCTGCTGGTCCAAGGCTGCCGCTCCCTGTTCCAGCAAAGCATCGAGGGCCCTGTTCAGCAGACAAACCAGGGGCACCCCCTCGCAGACCATAGCATGGTCCCTGCTCACCATGTTAGTGGCCTGCAGAAAGGGAGCCAGCACTAAGCACACCTGCTGCATGTGCCTCCAGTCATCATCGGGGACGATGGACGGGATGTTGCTGGTCTTGTCCCTTCTCTGAGCGGCGGAAACAGTGGCCAGGGCAAGGTACTGGTTGACAGCGTGCTTCTGTTCAACCAGACGCTCCAACATCGCCAGGGTGGAGTTCCAGCGAGTCGGAACGTCAAGGATCAGCCGATGGCGTGGCAGCTCCAGCTCCTTTTGCACGTCTTCCAGGCTCGCACAGGCTGCAGCCGAGCGCCGGAAGTGACGCACAACGTTCCTTGCCGTTTCCAGCAGTTCGCCCATCCCCTGGTAGGTGCGCAAGAACTTTTGCACCACCAGGTTCAGCACGTGGGCAAGACAGGGGATGTGGGTCAGGTTTCCCCTGTCTATTGCGGCAACCAAATTGGCCCCATTGTCGGCCACCACCTCTCCGACTCTGAGGCCTCTGGGGGTCAGCCAAATCCTCTCCTGCTCCTGGAGTTTGGCCAACACATGGGTTGCCGTCAGCTTGGTCTTCCCAAGGCTGACCAAGTGCAGCAGCGCTTGGCAGTGGCGGGCCTTCACGCTGCTGCTGAGGCGGGGGGTTTGGCCAGGTGTGCCGGAGGATGGCAGAGGATCGGAGGAACCTGCTGCAGTTCCCCTGACCCTGCGGGGTGGCACCACCCACTGTGTTGCTGCTGCTGTGCCCGCTGCTGCTCTCCCATCCTCACCCCCTTCCACCAAGCTGACCCAGTGGACAGTGAAGGACAGGTAGCGGCCTGTCCCGAAGCGGCTGCTCCAGGAGTCCATGGTGACGTGGACCCTTTCACCAACCGCGTGCTCCAGCCCTCTCTCCACATTGGCCATCACAAAGCGGTGCAGTGCAGGAATGGCCTTGCGGGAGAAAAAGTGTCTGCTGGGGAGCTGCCAGTCTGGGGCTGCGCAAGCAAGCAGCGCACGAATGTCGCTCCCCTCCTGCACGAGCGTGTACGGCAGGAGTTGGGAGCACATGGCCCGTGCCAGCAAGCCGTTCAGCTGCCGCACGCGACGGCTGCTGGGAGGCAGAGCCCTAACCACCCCCTGGAAGGACTCGCTCAAAAGGCTCTGGCGTCGCTTTTTGCTGGCACGGGAATCAGCAGACACAGCGGAGGAGGCCACTGAGGACTGGCTGCCAGAACAGGCCTCAGTGTCGGTGGCAGGAGTTGCAGAGGGGGGAGGAGCAGTGCGTTTCCGCACTCCTGCTGGTGCTGCTGGAGGAGCAGGAGGGCGGGTGGCTGCTGTTGCTGCTGCTGCTGCTGAAGGCTGTGCAGTGATGGGTGTGGTGCCACTGCCAGCACCAGATTCCTTCAGCCTCTGGAACTCCTCATGCTGGTGGAAATGTTTCGCAGCAAGGTGGTTGATGAGCGAGCTGGTGCTGAACTTTAAGGGGTCTGCACCTCTGCTCAACTTCCGCTGACAGTGGTTGCAAGTGGCGTACTTGCTGTACACAGTGGGCATGGTGAAATATCGCCAGATTGGTGACAGAAACATCCCCCTACGGCATGGAAGCGCTGCTGCCTGTCTCCCTGTGGTGGTTGGGGGGGGGGCTTGGGGGGCTTGGGTGCGGCTGGTGGTGGTACTGGCAGATGCTGCTGCTGCTGCTGCTGAGCCTGAGACACCAGCAGGCTGTGGGACCTGCCTACTGCTGCCAATGCTTGCAATGATGCGCCTCCTTGCAAGGCCCACAAGAGCATCCTCCTCCTCCTCCTCAGAGCTGCTGAGGACGACATCCCCTGGAGGTGGTGGCACCCAGTCTCTGTCTGTCACCGTGTCATCACCATCATCCTCCCCCTCCTGAAACATGTCCTGCTGGGATGATGACCCCCCAAACTCCTCTCCTGATGCATGGATGGGCTGCTTGACTGTCGCCACAGTCTTGCTGTCCAATCCCTCATCCCCCAAAGTGCCCATCAGCATCTCCTCCTCAAAATCGCCAACAACAGCAGACAATACCCTGATGGTGCCTGGGGTCAAAAGACTGCTGAGTGACAGGTCGGCGACTGACGGTGAACTGGCCTCCTCCCCAGGCCCTGCTGGGCGGCTGCTGCGAACAGGGGTGGTGGTGGTGGTGGTGAGGGTGGAGGCCTCGGATGCAGAGCTGATGGCGGGCTGCTCATCCTCCGTCATCAGTTGCACCACAGTGTCTGCATCCTTTTCCTCAATGGGACGTTTCCGACCCGGCTGGAGGAAAATCGGAGCAGGTGCTACACGCTGCTGCTGCTGTGTCTCTGCAGCGTGAGTTGCAGATGCTCCTGCTGGGCGGCGCCCAAGGCGTCCACGGCCAGTGGCTATGGGAGGAATGTTAGCCACTGACGCTGCTGCTGCTGCTGCGGAACTGTGCATGGTGGCGCGGCCGCGGCCTGCCACAATGCTGCTCCCTCTCCTCCTGATTCCCTTGCTGCCCTTCCCCTTGCCCAAACCGCGCTGGCTGCCACTTCCAGACATCTTCGATGTTTTGGGCGTATAGACAAAAGTTTTTTAAAAGGGCGGGTGAAAAGTGGGGTACTTTAATGGAGTGGGTTGGTGGGTGAGGTGACTGAGTGAGTGTCCCTAGTACAGTAAGTAAGTAGTAACAGTCAGGAAGTACAACTAACTAATTACAATAATCAATCAGTAATCAGAAGGAAATAGAGTGTGTGTAGTGTGTACTCAGACAGTGAGTGCACACACGCAGGAGCTAGTAGCCGATGAACAGTGACTGAGTGTCCTAGACTCCTAGTACAGTAAGAGTAACAAGTAGTAACAGTAAGTAACTAACTAATTACAATAATCAATCACTAATCAGAAGGAAATAGAGTGTGTGTGTACAAGACTGTGAGTGCACACACGCAGGAGCTAGTAGCCTTAGCCTATGAACAGTGACAGTGAGTGTCCTAGCCTAACTACAATACTAAATACAGAATCAATCAGTAGTAAAGGACAGCAGCAGAAATACTGGTATAGATGAGAGAAATATACTAACAGAGGACAGGAGAGAACAGCTGCCCACACAGGCAGGCCCTGAGGCCTAAAGCTGTGTAAGCCTGCAGCAGCTGTGTCTCTGTCTATGTAACACAAAAGCTACTAACTAAAATACAATGTCTATCTAACTAACAACAATATAGGTGTATATAGGAGGTGTATGTGAGCAAAAACGCTAGGTAAATGAACACAATAGAGCTCTTGCTAAGCCAAAGCACAAAGGAGCAACTCTCTCTCTGTACAAGTCTCAGGCAAGCACGGAGAAACCTAACATGGCGGCCGCTATTTATAGGGTAGGGGCTGGCCAGGGTCCCCCTCTGTGATTGGCTGCCGTCAGAGGGCCTGGGAGCCCTCTGATTGGCTCTAAGGACATCAATCTGGGCTATGACGCTATTCGAGCTCGGTACCGAGCTCGAATAGCGCCGTTTTGCTCGAATAGCTCGAATAGTGAATGGGCTATTCGAGTGTACTCGAATACC
Source organism: Hyperolius riggenbachi (assembly GCF_040937935.1). Lineage (NCBI taxonomy): Eukaryota > Metazoa > Chordata > Amphibia > Anura > Hyperoliidae > Hyperolius > Hyperolius riggenbachi. The sequence continues at coordinate 353,984 of NW_027152366.1, forward strand.
CCATTCGAATAGCTCTAGCTATTCGGAGCTCGAATACCGAGCTCGAATAGCTGAGAAAGAGCTCGAATATTCGAGCTACTCGAATATTCGAGCTCTGCTGAGCACCACTGATTACCTCTATGCTAGTGTGCATGAATTGGCATCCTTCTGCTTTCCTGTAGCAGTACAGCATTGTACCATCTTAGCCATCAGCAAAAGCAGAGAGTTTTGAATCGGGGTGATACCATTTATTGACTTAAAAGAAAAAGAGTAATCTTTCTGCTAATAAGCCTTCTTCAGACTTTGTTCCTGTATACTGTCTATATGTTAAAGCACACCGCCATATGTACATTCAGCATTCAAAAGAGATACGTAGATTTTTCAGCAAATATAAATAAATGTCATTCAGATGCTTTAAAGTGGAGCTGAACTCTTGCACAGGACAGAAGGAAACCAGAGAAATGCACCCTGTATGTATTTAGAGAGCCTTTCGAATTCTTCCACATCTGTGTCTAATCACAAATTTGATATCTTCCCTGTGTCACCTGACTGCCACAGCATATAAGCTTATTTTAAAGCACAATATGTTAATATATTTTCTTCCATGAAAGTAGGAATTAGACACACTGTCTATTTATTGCAGGATTTGTATCAGCTGTAACAAAGAAATGTTTTTTCTTTAAAGGTTATGTTGTTGAGTATCTTTTAGAGCAGAGAGGAAGTTCTGAGTTCAGGTCCACTGTAATTACAACAGAACATCCAAAGTGGGTCTTGACAGGATGTTTGCTACTTACCTATTCTCTGTTTTGTTTGGGCTTCTCTCCATTGCTCTGCCCTGCCACCTATTTGTGGCTCCGACTGCAGCCAGTCGCACAGAAAACAAAGAAGCAGCGCATGCTCTGGCCACTTGCTCTCCCTGTAATTTCCTGCTCCTGCCCAGATGTGCACAGCAACCAAGGCCGGTACAGTGTTATGCATTCTTGACGAGTACCGATCATACATCAGCGTAATTTCTCAAGTATGCATGCCCAGAACACTATCGGCTGCTGTGCACATTCGGGCAGGAGCGCAAATTTCCATCGTGAGAGGACAGAGCATCCACTGATTCCTTGTTCAATGAGGGGCACAGCAGCACAACTGAAATGAGCCCATTCAAACCAGTGATCGCTAGTCAGATAGTTGGACAGAATGTTTTTTGGTGGTGGTGGTGGCAGGGGGGGGGGGGGGGGCGCTTGGTGACAGCAGGCCTAGGGCACTGGTAAGTACAAATCCGGCCCTGTACAGAATCACTCTGGTGTGCACCAGCCCTCAGGCCTGGTGCACACCAAAAACCACTAGCAGATCCGCAAAATGCTAGCAGATTTAGAAACGCTTTTTCTTATTTTTCTGCAGCGTTTCAGCTAGCATTTTGCGGTTTTGTGAAGCGTTTTTGGTGTAGTAGATTTCATGTATTGTTACAGTAAAGCTGTTACTGAACAGCTACTGTAACAAAAACGCCTGCAAAACCTCTCTGAACTGGCGTTTTTCAGAGCGGTTTGCGTTTTTCCTATACTTAACATTGAGGCAGAAACGCATCCACAATCCAAAAAATGCCTCACCCCGGGAGGATTCGTTTTTGCAAAACGCCTCCCTCTCTGGTGTGCACCACCCCATTGAGATACATTGACCAAGCGGATCCGCAGCCGCAAGCGGATCTGAAAACGCTGAAAAAGCCGCTCGGTGTGCACCAGCCCTTAGAGTTGATTTATAGAGATCTAGATTTGCCCAGGATAGCTTTCCTTTTTTTCTTAGTTGATTAACCATTATATGCTTGACTGCCACAGGGCATAATTGGGGTGCACACAGATGCACAATTATGGTACTGCTCATTTGTTTGTGTATGTTTGTAGGTGTAGTACAGCACAGCTAAGAAAAAAAACATTAGCAGCACAAGTCTAATGCTCGGCATACACGGTAAGATTCTGCGGCTCAATTAACCACCGGATCGACTCCCGCCGCATCCCCGCGCACGCCTGGATCAATTCCCGCTCGCCACTGCGGGCGCTGCCTTATCTTCCGCTATTGTCCGCCCGCGGGTATCGAGCGGGGAATCGATCCGGCGGGCAATCGGACATGTCGGAAATTATCAATCGAGCCATCAGCGGCTCGATTGATAAGAAAAATCTAACCGTGTATGCCCAGCATAATATTGTTTCCAGTAAAGGAAGAACTAAAGAAACTCCAGTTATCTATGCAAATTAGCCATTGAACTCCACGACTTTCAAAGTCACAGAGAACTCTGCCAAACACTTGAGATAATAAGCTTTAAAAGACAAAAGGCTCCATTCATAAAACATTTGCGGTGAAAAAAAATCTTGGAGGGAAAATACCGCATCGGTATTTTAGACTTTTGTGTGCTAATTCATAAAAAAGTTTACACTTGCGATGTAAGGTCGGGAAATTCCCGCACTAAACTGGCGTTGCTGGCTGAGTTGTTACATTTGCTGGCTGAGTTGATACATTTCTCTGTGCAGAGACAGAGTTAGCAAAGGAGGCAGCCCCAGCATCTCTTTACATGTGCATTCTTTTTAAAATTGCCTCTCCTTGCCCTGAATCTTCTCTGAATCTGTCTAAAGCCTCATCTACACGTGTAGATGAGGCGGCGATCCGGCAGCTCGATTAGCCGCCGGATCGCTTCTTCCGCGTCCCCGCACGTGCCCGCCGCGTCCCCGCTCGCCGCGCATGCGCCGGCTTTGATTCCCCGCTCGTCCCCGCCGGTGCCGCTTATCTTCCGCTCCATTCCCTGCCATTGTCCCCTCGTGGGGAGCGAGCAGGGAATCGGCGGAAGCAAGATCCGTCCATCGAGCCGCATCAGCGCCTCGATTGATAAGGAACATCGTGGCTGCATCTACTCGTGTAGATGCGGTTTAATAGTCTTTCTACACAATCTATTTAATTGCTGCAGCTTAGAAGAACTTCAAGAAATGTTACACATGCAGGCTTTCTGATGTGAAATATATCTGAAAACAGGTACCCAAGGGGTTAAAAAACACAGCCTTGGTATTCTGGGATGCAGTTTTTGTTCTGCTCTCACTGCAGCTGCCTGGGAGGTCTGTCTCTCTATTAGCTTTGCTGTTGTCAGCTGGCTTATCGCAATATCTAAACAGCAGAGTTTCTCTGCTCACATTCTGCCTGCTCTAATCTTTATGAATTAACCTTCAGAGACATGTGTTGTGATAACCGCCGCACAAGGCGGTAATTTCCTGCACTGCTCAGGAATTGTAGTTTTTCATGCGGAAACAGCTTTTATAAATGCACACTTTGCTAAATGGTCGGGAAAGTCAGCTGTTTTGAGTATTACCACATGTGGGAATGCTTTATGAATAGAGGCCAATGTATCTTTTTTTCCTCTGCAGGGAAGATTGTACAGAGCAGGCTAGTGAACTTTTGAACCCATTTAGAATGCTGTGTAGTGTCTAAACTGCAAATATTAGATAATGATGCAATGTTATAAAAAACACTATATAACTGAAAATAATATTAGAATATTTTCTTTGCTACTAATATTCTAGTAATTACCCATACTACACAACCGCTTCAGTGTCTCTTTAAGTGTGTTTTTTAAGGGTAGGCTTAGCTAATCCTTTACTTATATATTATAATATTATTACTGGGTTATATTTATATATTATAAACCGTATAAAGCAGTTGCTTTGCACTAAGCAACATCCAAGTCACTGGAGAGCAGCTGAAGATGATGTCACAAGAACGGAGGAGGAGAGAGGGGAGTTTCAAGTCCTCCAAATGAACCCCCCCCCCCCCCCCCCCCCCCCGGGTGTGGCTGTGGCTGAGCCAGAAAGAGCCCTTCCATAAAAGTCAGCTCCACCCCCTCCACACACCAGCTACAAATCATCCCCCACATCAAGCATGAACTTACTCAATATGCAGATAGAAGGAAAAAAGGTTGAAAATCCAGATGCAGGGTGACAAAATGCAAGCACACAAGAATGTATGAATGATACAGAATATTTTTGGCCACGGTAAAGCTCCCTGCACACTGCAAATTCAATTTGCGATTCCGATTTGCAACTCCGATTTTCCCTGGATGCTATCAAGAGAAAAACGCAGCATGCAGTACCATTAAAAATCGCAAATCACATTCACATGTGAAAATCAATTAAAAATCGAAATCGGAATCGAAATCTATTGTAGAGTGCAGGGAGAATTACATTTTCTAAAAAACAAAAAAAATTCCACAAATTCTGCTATGGTATAAAAAGTTGTGTGAACACAGTTGTATATTGCATTAATAATCAAGGCCCCATTGTAATACATTTAATTATATGAACACTAAAAGGCTTTTGTTCTCTTTTCATTATTGGTGGTGGCTGGAACCTCTAACAGGATGTTAATGGTATCAGCAGATCTGTATTTCTGCAAAGATCACGTGTGAAAGCCTGTGGGAAGAGGGGGGATGCTGTATGTTGGGGGTGGGATGGGAGTGTCAAGAGAGCTACTATCACATGAAATAGAGAAACTTTTGCACATGGTATGGCTGCTGCTCATGAGGGGGCTTCTGATACAGATGATGTGGGGGTGTGTGGGCTGCTGCTGTGCAGAATGTGGGGGCTTCTGATACAGATGATGTGGGGGGTGGGGTGGGGCTGCTGCTGGGCAGAATGTGATGACTTCTGCGCATGGTGTGAGTGCTGCTGCAATGATGGTGGAAGATTTGCTGCACATGCTATGCAGATTGCTGCTGCACATGATGTAGGGGCTGCTGCACATGATGTGGGGGCTGCTGCTGCAATTGTATGGGGGCTGCTTGCAAGAAAGCAGGGTTGAAACGCTATACTTTGAAGGTGGAGCTGTGGAGTGCTGTAACTACAGTGATTTGCAAAAGTATTCGTCCCCCTTGAAGTTTTCCACATTTTGTCACATTACTGCCACAAACATGTGAAAGACCAACACAAAGTGGTGTACACGTGAGAAGTGGAACAAAAATCATACATGATTCCAAACATTTTTTACAAATCAATAACTGCAAAGTGGGGTGTGTGTAATTATTCAGCCCCCTTTGGTCTGAGTGCAGTCAGTTGCCTATAGACATTGCCTGATGAGTGCTAAGGATTAAATAGAGTGCACTTGTGTGTAATCTAATGTCAGTACAAATACAGCTGCTCTGTGACAGCCTCAGAGGTTGTCTAAGAAAATATTGGGAGCAACAACACCATGTAGTCCAAAGAACACACAAGACAGGTCAGGGATAACGTTACTGAGAAATTTAAAGCAGGCTTAGGCTACAAAAAGATTTCCAAAGCCTTGAACATCCTACAGAGCACTGTTCAAGCGATCATTCAGAAATGGAAGGAGTATGACACAACTGTAAACCTACCAAGACAAGGCCATCCACCTAAACTCACAGGCCAAACAAGGAGAGCGCTGATCAGAAATGCAATCAAGAGGCCCATGGTGACTCTGGACGAGCTGCAGAGATCTACAGCTCAGGTAGGAGACTCTGTCCATATTATTATTATTATTATTATTTAGTATTTATATAGCGCCGACATATTACGCAGCGCTGTACAGTGTATATATATATATCTTGTCACTAACTGTCCCTCAAAGGAGCTCGCAATCTAATCCCTACCATTGCCATATGTCTATATTATGTAGTGTAAGTACTGTAGTCTAGGGCCAATTTTTTAGGGGAGCCAATTAACTTATCTGTATGTTTTTGGGATGTGGGAGGAAACCGGAGTGCCCAGAGGAAACCCACACAGACACGGAGAGAACATACAAACTCTTTGCAGATAGTGTCCTGGCTGGGATTCGAACCAGGGACCCAGCGCTGCAAGGCGAGAGAGCTAACCACTACGCCACCGTGCTGACCATAGGACAACTATTAGTCATGCACTGTACAAAGTTGGCCTTTATGGAAGAGTGGCAAGAAGAAAGGCATTGTTAACAGAAAGCATAAGAAGTCCTGTTTGCAGTTTGCCACAAGCCATGTGGGGGACACAGCAAACATGTGGAAGAAGGTGCTCTGGTCAGATGAGACCAAAACGGAACTTTTTGGCCAAAATGCAAAACGCTATGTGTGGCGGAAAACTAACACTGCACATCACTCTGAACACACCATCCCCACTGTCAAATATGCTGGTGGCAGCATCATGCTCTGGGGGTGCTTCTCTTCAGCAGGGACAGGGAAGCTGGTCAGAGTTGATGGGAAGATGGATGGAGCCAAATATAGGGCAATCTTGGAAGAAAACCTCTTGGAGCCTGCAAAAGACTTGAGACTGGGGCGGAGGTTCACCTTCCAGCAGGACAATGACCCTAAACATAAAGCCAGGGCAACAATGGAATGGTTTAAAACAAAACATATCCATGTGTTCGAATGGCCCAGACAAAGTCCAGATCTAAATCCAATCGAAAATCTGTGGCAAGATCTGAAAACTGCTGTTCACAAACGCTGTCCATCTAATCTGACTGAGCTGGAGCTGTTTTGCTAAGAAGAATGGGTAAGGATTTCAGTCTCTAGATGTGCAAAGCTGGTAGAGACATACCCTAACAGACTGGCAGCTGTAATTGCAGCAAAAGGTGGTTCTACAAAGTATTGATTCAGGGGGCTGAATAATTATGCACACCCCACTTTGCAGTTATTTATTTGTAAAAAATGTTTGGAATCATGTATGATTTTCGTTCCACTTCTCACATGTACACCACTTTGTATTGGTCTTTCACGTGGAATTCCAATAAAATTGATTCATGTTTGTGGCAGTAATGCGACAAAATGTGGAAAACTGCAAGGGGGCCGAATTATTTTGCAAGCCACTGTATACTGTTATGAAAGTGGGGAAACATGTTCTGTACATCAAAGAGTAAGGCAAAAAATAACTTATTGTACTTTGTTCTGGCAATTTTGCGGTGCTGGAAGACACAGAGCAATGCGGTTGGTGGAAACAAGACCATAAAGCTGAGGAATTCCCAGCACTGTACTCCATGCAGTACAATCACCTCTCACCTGCTGCTGTCACATTGAGGAATGTCCCGTTCCCGTATCCGGATGTTGGTCTTCTGCTCTGGAAGATCACCTCACAGTAATACATCGCTGAGTCTGAGGGAACCAGATTGTGCAGAGTAATGGCAGCTGATTGCCCTTCAATGAACTGATCCTGATCTGCTCTGGAGATCCTTCCAATATAGTCAGGATTATTACAAGTCACCTCCGGCCCAATCTTCACTAAGTGTCTGTACCACTTGTAGGATACAGTTGTATAATCCTCCTCTCCGCTGATGATATAGTTACACGGTAAGGTGATGGATCTGCCCTCTATACCGTATATTACCGGAGGCTGGGAGACCTGGATTGTCTGAGATAGAAATCCTGAGAAAGACAGGAAATAGTCACCTCCACAGGAAGACAGAGGAAGATGCTCTACACAACTTCATTATTATCTGCTGATAAGTCACCAGACATCCACAATGCAAGTTTCCTCTGTGCTCAGTGGACACACATTCAAATTCAAAGTAGGTCCTTCACAATGTTCTCTGCAAACCATACACCTTGGGCTCGATTCACAAAGCGGTGATAACTCAGTTATCACGCCTAAAAGACTTTAGGCGTGATAACCTTGGCACCAGCAAAGTTATCACCGCTTTGTGCTCTAACTCGCGCGAAGTTTCCGCGCGTACGTGCGCGCGCAAAGTCCCATAGGGCTTAATGGGAGCTTCGCGCGAAGCGGGGGCGCTGCGCGCAAAACATTGCGCGCGGAAAATTCGCGCGAGTTTCTTCTTATCATGCCTAAACTGAGTTTAGGCGTGATAAAGTGGTTTTCACTCGCGTGCAAACACTTTGCACCGCTTTGTGAATCAGGCCCCTTGTATAGAGACACTTGTTATTTGTAGCACAGACCCCCACCATGTCCAGTACAGATCAGCCACCTCTATTATTTCTATATTAATGACATCATCCATCTCCATCATGTACAATACAGACTCCCCATTATGTACAGTGCAAACTATCCACTATGTACAACAGAGGTGCCTACACTTTTTTGGCTTGTGAGCTACTTTTAAAAATTAGCAAGTCAAAGTAATCTACCTATGTACAATTTTAGGAGCACACTTGTATATACAGAATGGAAGATGTAGTGGGGTCGGGATCTACCATGAAGGCCTTCGCGATGTACCTAATGGGCACCCCTGATGTACAACATAGATCCCTTCCATGTACAGTGCAGACCACCCATCTCCACCAAGTACAGCAAAGCATCCCACCCCACACTATGTTCAGTGGCACAGTGCACACTATTAAAGGTAATCTGTAACATAAAAATAAAATCCCCTGAGGGGAGGGGGAAGCCTCTGGATCATAATGAGGCATCCCCCATCCTCCTCCTAAGCCTCACTTGCAATAATTACCTAGTGCAATCCAGCACAAGCGCAGTAGTGGCTTTCCGAATGGGCTCAGTCAAAAATAGCCAAGCACGATTGGGTCCACTCTATGGGCCTGATTCACAAAGCGGTGATAACTCAGTTATCACGCCTAAAAAACTTTAGGCGTGATAAGCCGTGCAAAGCTGAGTTATCACCGATTTGTGCTGCTATTCGCGCGAAGCTCCCGCGCGCAAAATTTTGCGCGCGCAAACGTGCACGCACGCGCGCAAAGTCCCATAGGGCTCAATGGACGCTGCGCGCGAAGCACGGTACACTGCGCGCGCAGCGCGGTGCGCTACGTGCGCAAAACTTTGCGCGCGGGAGATCGCGCGAGTTTCTTCTTTTCACGCCTAAACTGAGTTTAGGCGTGATAAAGGGCTTTTCACAGGCGTGCAAACACTTTGCACCGCTTTGTGAATCAAGCCCTATGACTCGCACCTGTGCAGTAGAGCAAACCAAATCAGGCTTGGCTATTCACGCCTGACACCAATCGGCATGCCGACACTGTGCCTTCGCTGGATCAGGATCGTAAGTAAATATTTACATCCCCAGTGTTCGAGAGCTGCCAGCGATGGATCCCAGAGGGTGTACAGTATGCATGATATACTCCTATCATATACTGTATACAGAGCTGGGACAAGGTCCTTCCGCACCCAAGGCTGAGACACCAAAGTGCGCCCCTCCATCCCCCCCCCCCAGCCGTCACACACTGATTGCTACTAGACTAAGAGGCGCCCCAGGGCCCCAAACCTCCCCAATACCTTAATCTCTAGTTATCCGACTTGCAGTCACTGCCATGTATCCCCTTTTCCCATTTCTTTCTGCTTCAAACACAATTGAAAATGACAACTGAATGAATTGTGCGCCCCCTCCTACACTGCGCCCTGAGGCTGAAGCCTCTCCAGCCTCTGCCTCGGCCCGGCCCTGACTGTATAGTACAGTAAAGAATACCACCTCACACTATGTTTAGTGCACTTAATTCAACATGCACACAGTACAGACTCCCATCATGTACACAATACACTCCCATCATATACAGTACAGTAAAGACCGTCCACCATCTCACACTATGTACAGTGCACACAATTCACCATGCACAGTATAGATGCCCCACCATGTACACTGTGTGATACACTTCTACCATATACAATTACAGTACTGACCCAAAATCAGGTCATTTCGGCTTGAATAATATTTTGTCTCTCATGTCAGTTCACCGCAGACCCCACCTCCACCATATGCAGCACGGACTCTCCTTCAGCACACAATATACACTCCGTATAGAACAGACCCCCTCCATGTAGAGCACAGACCCCATGCTATGTAACATTCCCACTGTATTTAGTGCTGGCCCCCTACTATATTCCATACAGGTTCTTTACTATGTGCAATAAACAACCTCCATGTACAGTATAGAGCATCTACCATCTTTAGCATAAACACCCCCTTCCCACACCACTAGCAGCATCTACAGTAGAGAAACCTACACCATATACAGCATGGACCATTCACCATGTGCAGCATAGCTCCCAACTGTCCCTCTTTCGGAGGGACAGTCCATCTGTGGAAGCCCTGTCCCTCTGTCCCTCTTTCCTCCTCATTTGTCCCTCTTTCAGGACCTTGTCCCTCTTTCTATGTAAACATTTATATTTCTCTACTAAAAAATGTGTTTGATTGACTCTAAACTTTCTTCCCATCCTTTAAATTGATATATTACTAATTTTAAAATGGTACTATGAAGGAAGATGAACCATGATAGAAAGAACCTGTGTGGTTTGAATTATAAAACAACGCATTTTTCTTATGAAATATTTATGGTATGTGTGGCTAGGGGTGTGATGGGGCGTGTTCAGGGGTGTGGCAGGGGTGTGGCTTAAGTGTCCCTCTTTCTCATCTCAGAAAATTGGGAGGTATGGTGCAGTGCTGACCTGCTACTACAGTATGTACAGTACAGTTACGCAATCGTATGGTGTACTCCATTCATAATTTTGCGTAATTTTCACATAATTTTGTGTTGACTTAAGCAGTCCATAGCAAATCCACCATGCATGCTAATGTCACCAAAATTGCAATGTATTTTAAATAGGTAAAAAAAAAAGTTTAAAATGATCTTGTAGTTTTTGATAAAATCGATTTTAAAAATACAAAGGAAAAATGTTTTTTAAATTGTCATTTTTCTGAGTTTAAAAAACATTTTTCCTTTGCATTTTTAAAATTGATTTTTATCAAAAACTACAAAATCTTTTTGATTTTTTTTTTTTTGCTTGCTCTTCGCCTTCACATTTGAAGCTTTGATGACAATGGCATGTATGACACAAAAATTATGTGAAATTGCTAAATTATGTTTTCTGATTACGTTTACAAACAAAATTCATTACAATTTTTCCCGAGATTTTGCATTACGATTTTGCATCGTAATTGTGAATTACTAAGTGAAATTTTGGGAAATTTGTGCTCCTCACTACTCCTATGTATACAGTGGAGACTCCCCACATCTTACCTGGAATCACGGACAGTATCAGCAGCACTGTCACACCTCCCATCATAGCTCTATACTGTGTACACCGACTACACTGTAATGTGCTCTGCTCAGGAAGTGATCAGTGCGGAGGAACAGAAATCTCACAACATAACTGGTCTGTTCATCTGCTTCATAATAACATGTGCAATGCTGCTGCTTCTGCTACTACTGCTATTCATGGCTGGGACAAGGCCATTCAACTCAGATGCCAAAGAATGCCACATTTTTTCTTCCCCTAGTTTACCAAATTCACTACCCCACATATTGCACATACAGTACATCAGTCACACCTACATACAAAACATACAATAAACACAACACATTTTTCACACACGGGGGGCGGGGGGGGGGGGGGGGGTGACAAGGTACACCAGCATCAGGGACAGAGTTTCCAAAGAGCCTGCCACAGTATTAGACACCCCTGCCCCCAATATAGATAGCCAGATATGCTTCCAGTAGACAGCCCCCCTCTCCAGTATAGTGGTGTAGTGATATATGGAGGTGTGACATATACAGCATGGTAGCAATCTTAGCTATTAGACCTCATGTGGCATCCATTTTGTCCACATTCTGTCTGCTGTGTGTGTGAAATACAATCTTATGTAAACTGTATGCATTGTATTTCATTTCCTTTGGAGAGTGCTGAAGTGACATTTAAATATCACTTTTGTCTACTGTGTCCGAAATACTCTCATATGTCAAGTGTATGCATTTACATCTCCTTTGAAGTCTGATGTAATGACAGCAACAAATTCATTACCTTCATCTAAATAAGAAGACTAGCTGGGTGTTGTGTAGATAGACAGCTGAAGATGCAGGAAACTCTCTAATGTTTGCATACATGTAAAAGTGGGGCCTGGATGTATCAAGTCACCCTTTTTTATAGAATAGGAGGAAATTGGAATATTTTTGGATTAGAAATTTAGGTTGCCCCAGGGTACATTTGCGCCTATGAGAACCAGCTCTCAGATTTAGTGGGGTCTTTCCTGACATAAAGAGCCAGAAATTACACCAGTTTTAGGCAGCCTGCTTCTCCAGTATTGGTAACCAGATATGCCCCAGTATTTGGCAGCCCCCTCCCCAATGTAGGTAGCCAGATATTCCCACAGTATTAGGCACTGGCAGCCCCTCTCCACAGTATGGATAGCAAGACATGCCCCTTGTATTAGGTAGCCTCCTTCCCCAGTATCGATAGCCAGATATGCCCCAGTATTAGGCAAAAGGCAGCCCCCTCCATAGAATAGATAGCCATCTATGCCTCTAGTATTAGGCAGCTTCCCTTCTTAGTATAGAGAGGCATACATGGCCCCAGTATAAGGCAGCTCCTCTTCTCAAGTATTGGGAGCCAAATATGCCCCCAGGATTAGGCAGCCCCCTCCCTAATATTGGTAACCAGATATGCCCCCAGTATTAGGCAGCCTCACTCTCCAGCAGTGGTGCTCAACAGAGCTCGAATTTTCGAGTAGCTCGAATATTCGAGCTCTTTTTCAGCTATTCGAGCTCGGTATTCGAGCTCCGAATAGCTGGAGCTATTCGAATGGGCTATTCGAGTAAACTCGAATAGCACATTCACTATTCGCGCTATTCGAGCTAACAGCGCTATTCGAGCTCGAATACCGAGCTCGAATAGCGTCATAGCCCAGATTGATGTCCTCAGAGCCAATCAGAGGGCTCCCAGGCCCTCTGACGGCAGCCAATCACAGAGGGGGACCCTGGCCAGCCCCTACCCTATAAATAGCGGCCGCCATGTTAGGTTTTTCCGTCCTTGCCTGACTTTGTACAGAGAGAGATCTGCTCCTTTGTGCTTTGGCTCAGCAAGAGCTTTAATGTGGTCATTCACCTAGCGTTTTTGCTCACATACACCTCCTATATACACCTATATTGTTGTTAGTTAGATAGACATTGTATTTTAGTTAGTAGCTTGTGTGTTACTAGAGAGCCAGCTGCTGCAGGCAAGCTTACACAACTTTAGGCCTCAGGGCCTGCCTGTGTGGGCAGCTCAGCTGTTCTCTCCTGTCCTTTGTTAGTTTATTTCTCATCTTTACCAGTATTTCTGCTGTCCTTTACTAGTACTGAGTGATTGTATTTTGTGTACTAGGACACTCACTGTCACTGTTTGTTCATAGCTCCTGCGTGTGACCGTGTGTGTGTGTGCGTGCACTGTCTGTAGTGTACACACACTCTATTTCCTTCTGATTACTGATTATTGTAATTTCTAGTTGTACTTACTGTTACTACTACTTACTGTACTAGGGAGGGACACTCAGTCACTGTTCATAGGCTAGCTCCTGCGTGTGTGTGCGCGTGCACTGTCTGTAGTGTACACACACTCTATTTCCTTCTGATTACTGATTATTGTAATTTCTAGTTGTACTTACTGTTACTACTTACTGTACTAGGGAGGGACACTCAGTCACTGTTCATAGGCTAGCTCCTGCGTGTGTGTGCGCGTGCACTGTCTGTAGTGTACACACACTCTATTTCCTTGTGATTACTACTGAATCTGATTATTGTAATTTCTAGTTGTACTTCCTGACTGTTACTACTTACTTACTGTACTAGGGACACTCACTCAGTCACTGTTCATAGGCTATCTCCTGCGCGTGTGTGTGCGTGCGTGCACTCACTGTCTGTAGTGTACACACACTCTATTTCCTTGTGATTACTACTGATTATTGTAATTTCTAGTTGTACTTCCTGACTGTTACTACTTACTTACTGTACTAGGGACACTCACTCAGTCACTGTTCATAGGCTAGCTCCTGCGCGTGTGTGCGCGTGCGTGCACTCACTGTCTGTAGTGTACACACACTCTATTTCCTTCTACTGAATCTGAGTGATTACTACTGATTATTGTATTTTCTAGTTAGTGTACTAGGGGACACACTCACTGTTCACTGTTCACACTTACTGATTACCGATTATTGTATTTTGTATTTGTACTGTACTAATCAGTTAGCGATCTAATCACTTAGTGATTAGTGTCACCTCACCCACCAACCCACTCCATTAAAGTACCCCACTTTTCACCCGCCCTTTTAAAAAACGTTTGTGTTTACGCTAAAACATCTAAGATGTCTGGAAGTGGCAGCCAGCGCGGTTTGGGCAAGGGGAAGGGCAGCAAGGGAATCAGGAGGAGAGGGAGCAGCATTGTGGCAAGCCGCGGCCGCACCACCATGCACAGTTACGCAGCAGCAGCAGCAGCGTCAGTGGCTAACATTCCTCCCATAGCCACTGGCCGTGGACGCCTTGGGCGCCGCCCAGCAGGAGCATCTGCAACTCACGCTGCAGAGACACAGCAGCAGCAGCGTGTAGCACCTGCTCCGATTTTCCTCCAGCCGGGTCGGAAACGTCCCATTGAGGAAAAGGATGCAGCCACTGTGGTGCAACTGATGACGGAGGATGAGCAGCCCGCCATCAGCTCTGCATCCGAGGCCTCCACCCTCACCACCACCACCACCCCTGTTCGCAGCAGCCACCCAGCAGGGCCTGGGGAGGAGGCCAGTTCACCGTCAGTTGGCAACCTGTCATTCAGCAGTCTTTTGACCCCAGGCATCATGAGTCAATTGTCTGCTGTTGTTGGCGATTTTGAGGAGGAGATGCTGATGGGCACTTTGGGGGAGGAGGGATTGGACAGCAAGACTGTGGCGACAGTCAAGCAGCCCATCCATGCATCAGGAGAGGAGTTTGGGGGGTCATCATCCCAGCAGGACATGTTTTAGGAGGGGGAGGATGATGATGACACGGTGACAGACAAAGACTGGGTGCCACCAGCTCCAGGGGATGTCGTCATCAGCAGCTCTGAGGAGGAGGATGCGCTTGTGGGCCTTGCAAGGAGGCGCATCATTGCAAGCAGGGGCGTCGCTAGCCCTGTTTTGGGGGGGCACGTGCCCCCAATCTATCCTGGGGTGCCACGGATCTCCGCCCGGCCCCCTCTGGCAGCGGCTCCCTCCAGCCGCCACGTCACTCAGACCTCAGGATCAGGCGGCGAGCCGGCGACCAATCATGCGGGCGCTAGGACCCAGCGCCCGCACTGATATGCAGAAGTGACATCACTTCCGCATATCGAGCGGGTGCGTCCAGCGCCCGCTCTTACTGGTCGGGTCACCGCTGATCGTGAGGTCTGCTACAAGGTAAGGGGGGTGGAGGGAGCGGCGGCGGCGGCAGGGGGGGGGGGCCTCCCTGGCACTCACTCACTCCCTAAAGGGGCTCCCTGGCACTCACTCACTCCCTAAAGGGGCTCTCTGGCACTCACTCACTCCCTAAAGGGGCTCCCTGGCACTCACTCACTCCCTAAAGGGGCTCTCTGGCACTCACTCACTCCCTAAAGGGGCTCCCTGGCACTCACTCACTCCCTAAAGGGGCTCCCTGGCACTCACTCACTCCCTAATGGGGCTCCTTGGCACTCACTAACTCCCTAAAGGTAGAGTTGAGCTGAAATTTTCGTAATTTCGCATTACTAACGGTGGCGTAGTGGTTAGCTCTCTCGCCTTGCAGCGCTGGGTCCCCGGTTCGAATCCCAGCCAGGGCACTATCTGCAAAGAGTTTGTATGTTCTCTCCGTGTCTGCGTGGGTTTCCTCCGGGCACTCCGGTTTCCTCCCACATTCCAAAAACATACGGATAAGTTAATTGGCTCCCTCTAAAAATTGGCCCTAGACTACAGTACTTACACTACATAATATAGACATATGGCAATGGTAGGGATTAGATTGTGAGCTCCTTTGAGGGACAGTTAGTGACAAGATATATATATATACACTGTACAGCGCTGCGTAATATGTCGGCGCTATATAAATACTAAATAATAATAATAATAATTACTAAAATTACGCATGCGAAATTTGCGATTACGATGCGAAATTACAGTAGCGTAATTGCCATTAAAATCGTAATTGAAAATACCGTAAGCGTAATTTTCAACGCGTAATTTCGCGTTTCGTTCATGCCGTAATTTCGCATTAAACGCTACCGTAATTTCGCGTTAAACCGTAACGCTCCGTATAATATAAAAAAGCCGCCAACTTTAAGGGTTAATAGCAAAGCCCCCTTAAATGCTAAGAGCCTCAAATTTGGAGAATATATTAAGGAGATCAGGAGGAATAAGAGGAAATTTTTTTTTTTCAAAAAGACCTTATTGTTTTTGAGAAAATCGATGTTAAAAATTCAAAGGAAAAATGTAAACATTTAAAAACCCGCCGACTTTAACGGTTAATAGCAAAGCCTGCTTAAAGTTCAGGAACACCAAATTCCCAGGGTATATTAAGGGGATCAGTGGGAATAAGAGGAAATTTTTTTTTTTCAAAAAGACCTTATAGTTTTTGAGAAAATCGATTTTTAAGTTTCAAGGGCGAAAATGTCTTTTAAATGTGGAAAATGTCAGTTTTTTTGCACAGGTAACAATAGTGTATTATTTTCATAGATTTCCCCAAGTGGGAAGAGTTTTACTTACTTCGTTCTGAGTGTGGGAAATATAAAAAAAAAACGACGTGGGGTCCCCCCTCCCAGACCTCTTTAACCCCTTGTCCCCCATGCAGGCTGGGATAGCCAGAATGCGGAGCACCGGCCGCGTGGGGCTCCGCACCCTGACTATACCAGCCCGCATGGTCCATGGATTGGGGGGTCTCGGAAGGGGAGGGGCAGCCAAGCTTTCCCCTCCCCCTCCGAGCCCTTGTCCAATCCAAGGACAAGGGGCTCTTCTCCACCTCCGATGGGCGGTGGAGGTGGAGGCCGCGATTTCCTGGGGGGGGGGTTCATGGTGGAATCTGGGAGTCCCCTTTAAAAAGGGGTCCCCCAGATGCCCACCCCCCCTCCCAGGAGAAATGAGTATAGAGGTACTTGTACCCCTTACCCATTTCCTTTAAGAGTTAAAAGTAAATAAACACACAAACACTTAGAAAAAGTATTTTAATTGAACAAAAAACATAACCACGAAAAAAGTCCTTTAATATTCTTAATTAACCATTAATACTTACCTGTCCCTTTAAATAAATGATCCCTCGAAATAGCCTCGGAAATGTTCTATCAGTTACAATGTAACAAAGTTATTACAATGTAACAACTTTGTTACATTGTAACTACGCCGCACCCGACGTCACTCGCCGTTCAGCCGCCGCAGCATACACTTACGCGTCCGTGCAGGACGCTAAGTCCCCGCAGCTCCCGCTGTCCACCCCGCCCACATCTGTCACCCACATGTGGGTGACATGTGGGTGACATGTGGGAGAGGCGGGGAGGGCAGCGGAGCCGGCGGGGACTTAGCGTCCTGCACGGAACCCGACAGAGCTCTGAGCTATATAGCTCAGAGCTCTGTAAGCATCTTTGTATTTGGGCTCCAAGGAGCCCCATTGGTCCTTAGCAGACCAATGGGGTTCCTTCAAATCAGAAGGAACCCCATTGGTCTGCTAAGGACCAATGGGGCTCCTTGGAGCCCAAATACAAAGATGCTTAGAGAGCTCTGAGCTATATAGCTCAGAGCTCTGTCGGGTCTGTGCAGCGCAGACGCGTATGCGGCGGTGGCGGCGAGTGACGTCGGGTGCGGCATAGTTACAATGTAACAAAGTTGTTACATTGTAATAACTTTGTTACATTGTAACTGATAGAACATTTCCGAGGCTATTTCGAGGGATCATTTATTTAAAGGGACAGGTAAGTATTAATGGTTAATTAAGAATATTAAAGGACTTGATCTCCTTAATATATTCTCCAAAATTTGAGGCTCTTAGCATTTAAGGGGGCTTTGCTATTAACCCTTAAAGTCGGCGGCTACCTAACATTGATCCATGCGTCAACTTTTCCGCTTCTGGAGCATGGCCATACGCATTAATTTCGTAATACCCGTTGCAATGCGAAAATTACGCGAAAAATTACGCTTACGCAAAATTTCTCGAAATCCTTCTTCATTACGATTATATACTTACGGCCATAAACGTAATTACACTAATTACGCGAAATTTCGCGAAATCGTAATTACGCCATTACGCTCATCTCTACCTAAAGGGGCTCCCTGGCACTCACTCACTCACTCCCTAAAGGGGCTCCCTGGCGCTCACTCACTCCCTAAAGGGGCTCCCTGGCGCTCACTCACTCCCTAAAGGGGCTCCCTGGCGCTCACTCACTCCCTAAAGGGGCTCCCTGGCGCTCACTCACTCCCTAAAGGGGCTCCCTGGCGCTCACTCACTCCCTAAAGGGGCTCCCCCTGGCACTCACTCCCTAAAAGGGCTCCCCCTGGCACTCACTCCCTAAAGGGGCTCCCTGTCACTCACTCACTCCCTAAAGGGGCTCCCTGTCACTCACTCCCTAAAGGGGCTCCCTGTCACTCACTCACTCCCTAAAGGGCCTCCCTGTCACTCACTCATTCCCTAAAGGGCCTCCCTGTCACTCACTCACTCCCTAAAGGCCCTTCCTGTCACTCACTCACTCCCTAAAGGGCCTCCCTGTCACTCACTCATTCACTCCCTAAAGGGCCTCCCTGTCACTCACTCACTCACTCACTCACTCACTCACTCACTCCCTAAAGGTCCTCCCTGTCACTCACTCACTCCCTAAATGGGCTCCCTGGCACTCACTCACTACCTAAAGGTCCTCCCTGTCACTCACTCACTCCCTAAAGGGGCTCCCTGGCACTCACTCACTGCCTGAAGGGCCTTCCTGGCACTCACTCACTGCCTGAAGGGCCTCCCTGACACTCACTCACTGCCTGAAGGGCCTCCCTGGCACTCACTCACTGCCTGAAGGGGCTCCCTGGCACTCACTCACTGCCTGAAGGGGCTCCCTGGCACTCACTCACTGCCTGAAGGGGCTCCCTGGCACTCACTCACTGCCTGAAGGGGCTCCCTGGCACTCACTCACTGCCTGAAGGGGCTCCCTGGCACTCACTCACTGCCTGAAGGGGCTCCCTGGCACTCACTCACTGCCTGAAGGAGCTCCCTGGCACTCACTATCGGGGTCCCTGTCACTCACTACCTAACTGGAGGCGCCTGTCACTCACTAGCTAACCTGGGGGTCCCTGTCACTCACTACCTAACGTGGGGGCTACCATATTAAGGGGGATTCTGCCTATTTATGTGAAATGCTGTCTATTTATGTGCCTCATGACTGCTGAATTTGTCTTGTTGGGAGCCTTATGATTTGTTGGGGGCCTCATGATTTGTTGGGGGCCTCATGATTGCTGAATTTCTTGTTGGGGGCCTCATGCTTTGTTGGAGGCCTCATGATTGCTGAATTTGTCTTGTTGGGGGCCTCATGATTTGTTGGGGGCCTCATGATTGCTGAATTTGTCTTGTTGGGGGTCACATGATTGCTAACTGCGAGACTATGGGAAAAGCTGAATCCTTATCATATGAGACAATAGCATTAAACCTACTTTTTTAGCTTTTTAAAACAGAAAATAAAACTGGGAGGTTCTAAAAAATTGAATACATTTTTCAGGAGTAGGATGGATGAAATTGTTTATCTTCACAGTTTATTTTCAACTTGGATTTTCCATAATGTTCATGTATGAGTTAAAACGTTTGTACAGTATTTAGTTTAAATTGCGGTTGCCACTTTGCGATAAATAAGTGACTTTTGGGTTGCAGTTTGGGCACTCGGCCTCCAAAAGGTTCGCCACCACTGTCATAATCTAATGTCCCACCATTGCTAGGTTCATGTAAATTTGTTTCCACCCGGCCGTTACCACACCTATATTCTGGTCCATGGCCCACCCATTTTTCGGTGCGGCACGATAAGCACGCCGCACAACGTGATCCTCATATTTTTGGCACGCTAGCTGTAGTGTGCTGAATTCTGCTGCCTACAGTATGTACAGTATACGCTGTTCTCTAGTGCCTGCACTGTGTGCTGATTTACCTCCAGTGTGTACAGTGTAAGGTGTTACTCTGTGCCTTTACTGATTGTAAACCAGCTATATTGTATGCTGATCCCTGCTACTTTCAGTATGTACAGTATTAGCTGTAAAGCCTGGTACACACATACAATTTTGATTAGCCAATTTTAGCTCTGTTCATAAAATTAATTGTCTGTTGGCCCACTTACTGCACGGGGGTGGTAAAATTGGGGGTCAGTAATTGACCAATCAAAATTGTATGTGCGTATACATCTTTGATCTATGCCTATACTGATTGTAAATTATCCAAATAAAGGACAGGGGGCTCCATCCAATATTTCGATGGGCAGGCCCGTTATCTGTAGCTTACACCGCTGCTAAGGTTATGTACATTTGGCCCCACCCATGGCCACGCCCACGCACCGCATGGCCACGTCCATTTTTTGCCAACTCCCCGCCTGGTGCCCACAGGTGCCCCCGAGCTCCAAGGACCCTAGAAACGCCCCTGATTGCAAGCATTGGCAGCAGTAGGCAGGTCCCACAGCCTGCTGGTGTCTCAGGCTCAGCAGCAGCAGCAGCAGCATCTGCCAGTACCACCACCAGCTGCACCCAAGCCCCCGCCCCAACCACCACAGGGAGACAGGCAGCAGCGGCTCCAGGCCGTAGGGGGTTGTTTTTGTCACCAATCTGGCGATTTTTCACCATGCCCACAGTGTACAGCAAGTACGCCACTTGCAACCACTGTCAGCGGAAGTTGAGCAGAGGTGCAGACCCCTTAAAGTTCAGCACCAGCTCGCTCATCAACCACCTTGCTGCGAAACATTTCCACCAGCATGAGGAGTTCCAGAGGCTGAAGGCATCTGGTGCTGGCAGTGGCACCACACCCATCACTGCACAGCCTTCAGCAGCAGCAGCAGCAGCAACAGCAGCCACCCGCCCTCCTGCTCCTCCAGCAGCACCAGCAGGAGTGCGGAAACGCACTGCTCCTCCCCCTCTGCAACTCCTGCCGCCGACACTGAGGCCTGTTCTAGCAGCCAGTCCTCAGTGGCCTCCTCTGCTGTGTCTGCTGATTCCCGTGCAAGCAAAAGGCCACGCCAGAGCCTTTTGAGCGAGTCCTTCCAGGGGGTGGTTAGGGCTCTGCCTCCCAGCAGCCGTCGCGTGCGGCAGCTGAACGGCTTGCTGGCACGGGCCATGTGCTCCCAACTCCTGCCGTACACGCTCGTGCAGGAGGGGAGCGACATGCGTGCGCTGCTTGCTTGTGCAGCCCCAGACTGGCAGCTCCCCAGCAGACACTTCTTCGCCCGCAAGGCCATTCCTGCACTGCAGCGCTTTGTGATGGCCAATGTGGAGCGAGGGCTGGAGCACGCGGTTGGTGAAAGGGTCCACGTCACCATGGACTCCTGGAGCAGCCGCTTCGGGACAGGCCACTACCTGTCCTTCACTGTCCACTGGGTCAGCTTGGTGGAAGGGGGTGAGGATGGGAGAGCAGCAGCGGGGACACAGCAGCAGCAGCAACACAGTGGGTGGTGCCACCCCGCAGGGTCAGGGGAACTGCAGCAGGTTCCTCCGATCCTCTGCCATCCTCCGGCACACCTGGCCAAACCCCCCGCCTCAGCAGCAGCGTGAAGGCCCGCCACTGCCAAGCGCTGCTGCAGTTGGTCAGCCTTGGGAAGACCAAACTGACGGCAACCCATGTGTTGGCCAAACTCCAGGAGCAGGAGAGGATTTGGCTGACCCCCAGAGGCCTCAGAGTCGGAGAGGTGGTGGCCGACAATGGGGCCAATCTGGTTGCCGCAATAGACAGGGGAAACCTGACCCACATCCCCTGTCTTGCCCACGTGCTGAACCTGGTGGTGCAGAAGTTCTTGCGCACCTACCAGGGGATGGGCGAACTGCTGGAAATGGCAAGGAACGTTGTGCGTCACTTCCGGCGCTCGGCTGCAGCCTGTGCGAGCCTGGAAGACGTGCAAAAGGAGCTGGAGCTGCCACGCCATCGGCTGATCCTTGACGTTCCGACTCGCTGGAACTCCACCCTGGCGATGTTGGAGCGTCTGGTTGAACAGAAGCACGCTGTCAACCAGTACCTTGCCCTGGCCACTGTGTCCGCCGCTCAGAGAAGGGACAGGACCAGCAACATCCCGTCCATCGTCCCCGATGATGACTGGAGGCACATGCAGCAGGTGTGCTTAGTGCTGGCTCCCTTTCTGCAGGCCACTAACATGGTGAGCAGGGACCATGCTATGGTCTGCGAGTGGGTGCCCCTGGTTTGTCTGCTGAACAGGGCCCTCGATGCTTTGCTGGAACAGGGAGCGGCAGCCTTGGACCAGCAGGAGTGTCATGCAGCTGCACAGTCCACCTCTGAGGGGGAGGAGGAGGAGGACTTGGTGGAGGTCTCTGACCTTGCTGCTGATGAGGGGGATCAGCACAGCGCAGCTGAGTTGGTGCGGGGGTGGAGAGAGGATGAGGCTGAGGAGGCAGAGGAGGAGGATGAGGACAGCACTGCCGTCGATGTGCCAGCACACGTGGCCCGCCTCTTCCCAATGGCAGCGCACATGCTGACGTGCCTGCGCAAGGACCCCAGGGTGATCCAGATGAAGCAGAGGAAGGACATCTGGATCAGCATGATGTTGGACCCACGCCTCAAGGGGAAGTTGAGCCAGTTCCTGCCGCCTGCAGGAGGAGACCCAGCGCAACAAATAAGGAGCTTGCAGCAGGTCCTTGTTGAGCGCTTGGAGGAAGCCTTCCCCCAGCCTTCCACCCCCACTGTCCAGCCAGCACAGAGGCAGCAGCAGGTGCCTGCATCCAGCAGCAAGCGCCCCACAGACCTGCTGTCTCTCAGCCACAAGCTCTACAGGACTGTAGAGGCTCCGGCAGCAGTGAATAGAGAGGAGGTGCATGCAGCAGCATCCTCCTCCGGTCACAGCCAGCGCCTGACCCGCATGGTGGCTGACTACATGGGGTCCTACAGCGGGCTTGACAGCGATGCCCCTGTTGATCCCATGGAGTATTGGGTCAAGCGCCTGGAGATCTGGAGCGAGCTGGCGCAGTACGCCCTGGAAGTGCTGTCCTGTCCCCCTTCCAGGGTGCTGTCCGATCGCTGCTTCAGTGCAGCTGGTGGCGTGGTCACCGAGAAACGCTCACGTCTGTCTCACAAGTCTGTGGACAGACTGACGTTTCTCAAGATGAACCAGGCGTGGGTGGAAGGCGAGTTCCTGGCCCCTGTTGTCGGCGAGAGGGGGACATGAACTGGCTACCGGAAGAACCATCGTTAATGTGCCTTACCACTAGTGTTGGGCGAACAGTGTTCGCCACTGTTCGGGTTCTGCAGAACATCACCCTGTTCGGGTGATGTTCGCGTTCGGCCGAACACCTGATGGTGTTCGGCCTTTTAAGTTCGGGTTCGCCCCGAACTTCTAATGGCCGCCGAACAGGGCCGAACAGGGCCCCTGTTCGGCCGAATACTGCCCCCCTATGGGGTCGCAGGCATAAGGGGGGAGCATGCCCCGATCGCGGGGGGGGGTCGGAAATTCCCCCCACCCCCTCCGCTAGCGCTCCCCCCTCTGCCCGCTTCCCCATACAAAAGTTTAAGCAAAGTACCTGTAGTGGATGGCCTGGCAGTGGGCGGCACTGTGGAGTGAGGAGGAGGAGTCCGGAGAGTGACGAGTTGAGGGAGGCCGGGCAGCGGGCGTGAGGTCAGAGAAAGGGCGGAAGTACCACAAGGGTACTTCCGCTGAACCGCCCGCTGCCCGGCCTCCCTCAACTCGTCACTCTCCGGACTCCTCCTCCTCACTCCACAGTGCCGCCCACTGTCAGGCCATCCACTACAGGTACTTTGCTTAAACTTTTGTATGGGGAAGCGGGCAGAGGGGGGAGCGCTAGCGGAGGGGGTGGGGGGAATTTCCGACCCCCCCCGCGATCAGGGCATGCTCCCCCCTTATGCCTGCGACCCCATATGGCCCCCAAAAGCTGGATGTTCGGAAAGTTCGGGGTTCGGCCCGAACATGCCGAACATCTCGGCCATGTTCGGCGAACTTTCCCGAACCCGAACATCCAGGTGTTCGCCCATCACTACTTACCACCCTTTACCACTTCCTGGCTCCTGCTCACTAAGCCAGCCTGGTTCACTTTGACTATTACGTCGCCTGCAGCCACACATTTTACACCTACAGTGGGCTGCTGTGTACTGCCCTTCTGCTGTCTGTCTGTGTTTCCCACTGCCAGGGTACACAGATTTACCTTCTGCTGCCACTCTGCCACCAGCTATTACGTCAAACAATAGCTATATCTGTCTGTGTAATTTTCTGTAAAAAACAAAACAAATAAACCATAAAAAAAAAAGGTTTAATTTTTCTGAGGTGCCCGGGTTGAAAACTGTGTTGTCCCAGTTGTGTATTGGACATGATGTGGGCTGCACGACCGCTGTCTGGGACCTCCTGCTGTGTTTATTTACAGCCCTGGTATCACCGCTAGGTACCAGGGCTATTATGTCACGCTGCCTGCCTCATTGACTGCCTGCTGCCACATACTCATCCTCCTCCTCCTGCTGCTGAATTTACCTCCTGCTGTCTGTGTGTTTCCACTGCCAGGGAGCACATACAATGGCGCTTCCAACATGCGTGCGCCACCAGCTATTTGTTACGCTCAAAAATAGCTGCATTTCTTTAAAAAAACAAAAAAATTATATATACTTTTTATTAATACTGTGTGATATTATTTTTAGAGGTGTCCGGGTTGAAAACTGTGTTGTCCCAGTTGTGTATTGGACATGATGTGGGCTTCACGACCGCTGTCTGGAACCTCATGCTGTGTATTTACGGCCTGGTACCACCGCTAGGTACCACAGCCTATTATGTCTCGTCTCGCTGCCTGCCTCATTGACTGCCTGCTGCCACACAATCATCCTCCTCCTGCTGCTGAATTTACCTCCTGCTGTCTGTGTGTTTCCACTGCCAGGGAGCACATACAATGGCGCTTCCAACATGCGTGCACCACCAGCTATTTATTACGCTCAAAAATAGCTGCATTTCTTTAAAAAAAAATATAAAAGAGAAATAATTGAAGAAGAAGAAGACGATATAGAAAAAGAAGGAGAAGAAGAAGAAGAAGAAGAAGAAGAAGAAGAAGGAGAAGAAGAAGAAGAAGAAGAAGAAGAAGATGAAGATGAAGAAGATGAAGAAGATGAAGAAGATGATGAAGAAGAAGAAGATGAAGAAGATGAAGAAGATGAAGAAGAAGAAGATGAAGAAGATGAAGAAGAAGAAGATGAAGAAGAAGAAGAAGATGAAGAAGATGAAGAAGATGAAGAAGAAGATGAAGAAGATGAAGAAGAAGATGAAGAAGATGAAGAAGAAGATGAAGAAGATGAAGAAGAAGAAGATGAAGAAGATGAAGAAGAAGAAGATGAAGAAGATGAAGAAGAAGAAGATGATGAAGAAGAAGAAGAAGATGAAGAAGAAGATGATGATGAAGAAGATGAAGAAGAAGAAGAAGAAGAAGAAGACGATATAGAAGAAGAAGAAGAAGATATAGAAGAAGATATAGAAGAAGAAGATATAGAAGAAGAAGATATAGAAGATAAAGAAGAGACTTCCGGTTCCGGCGCCTGGATGGAGCAAGGCTGACGGAAGAGCTCCGCTGATAGAGGCTCCCTCGGCTGAATCACGGCCTAACTGAAGCGCCCCCGCTCGACATACTAAGCCGTAGGAGATCACCCCGACCCTCAGCAAGCCACGTACCCGCTCCATGGACCGCTATATTACGCGGGCCACAGCGAAACAGGTCCCAGCTGAGGAAGAAGCTCCTCTCAAGATGGCCGCCGCCGCCCTGACAGTACAGGCCTCGCAGTCGCCCCCCTCGCTCCACGCCGCAGAACCATCAGAGGACTCCAGAGGGGATTCGGATCAGATAGAGCAGGCCATGTCAGGTGAGAAACAACATGGGGACATAGATTATCAAAGACTGGCAGTAGCGGTAGTTGAACGGCTGGCACCAGAACTCCACACGATGATACAGGCAGCCATAGATCGCTCCCTGAGAGAGACCCAGCACAAACTCCAGGCCCATGATATCAGGTTGAATCAGGCAGAGACGCGGATCTCCGCAATAGAGGATGACAGGGAAAAGGAGGCCAAGGAGAATAAGCAGATGAAACTGGAGCATAAACAGATGAGAGACAAGCTCCAAGACCTAGAAAATCGCTCCAGGCGTAACAACCTCAGAGTAGTGGGGCTCCTGGAAAATATGACATCACAAGCCCTGAAAGATTTTTGTGCATCTGCACTACCTAAATTACTTGGCTTCAAAAAAGGCTTTAAAGTAGAAAGAGTCCACAAAGTAGGCCCCCCTCGTCCACTCTCCGACAAACGACCTCCGCGCCTCGTCCTAGCAAGATACCTGGACTTTGCGGACAAAAACGAGATGCTGAGAGCTTATAGAGAGCTTGATCGACCTTTGGAATACCAAGGAATGCAACTTAGAATCTTTAATGATTACTCAGCCGAGGTGTCCAAAAAACGCCAAGCTTTTAATCCAGCCTGCGCACTTTGTATACAAAAGAAATGGAAATTTGCACTACAGTATCCAGCTATACTAAGAGTTACGGACGAGTCAGATGAAACGCATGTGTTTCATACAGTCTCGGAGGCCCTATCTTTCCTACGAGCGGATAACTCATCTGCAGATTGAAATTTTAACCAGATGCGGACCTTCAGATGGCAGGCAGGAGGCGCTGCCCAACAGAAAATAAAGCAAGCATTCTGACATAGGAATTAAAAATGTTACTGCTCGATTGGAATTTATACTTATGACCATTTATTTTTCAGTTCACGAGTTATCACAGGGATCCATAACTCATGGGACTAACGGTTTGAATGGCACGCTTTATGAAGTTATCAGCTAAGATTCATTTAGCAGAGGGAGATCCACTTCTGGAGTAAACATGAGGAGGAAGGCATCCAGGGAAGAAGTGGAGTCAAGTAACTATAAGTTTTGTTGGTTCAGTTCTTTTTTTTTTCATGTTCTTTTTACATTTTGGATTGTACCAAAGGCAAAGTCATGGCACCTGTTCAAGATATCCGAGGGCAGACCAGCCCTGCTTGTGACACAATTGCCAGTTAAAGGGAAGGGTGGGAGGGGGAGGGAAACATTTCAGGGAGGGTTCTGTCATCTCGGGGCAAAGACTAGGATAATTAATAGAGTATTAAGTATATTGGAGGCTAGTTTGATCCATAATCCACTGCTCCCATGTCAATAAAAATAACGTCATGGAATGTTAAAGGCCTGCGCTCACCAGGCAAGAGATCAATAGTTTTAAGACACTTGAAGAAAATTAAAACTGACATAGCTATGCTCCAGGAGTGTCATCTAGCGCAAGGAAATTTTAATTACATGCGAAAGTCATGGGTGGGACAGGTGTTTGGCTCCCCAGCCCAGGGGCACAAATCTGGGGTACTGATATTATTACACAAATCGCTACAGGGACAAGTAGTTTCACACAAACAGGACGCTGAGGGACGCTGGATATGGATCAGGCTACAACTGGCAGGAGAAGATATAGTATTATTTAATGTATATGCACCAAATGTTGAAGATAAACTCTTCTATGATGAGCTAAACAAGGAAGTTCAGCTGCTGGGAAATGTCAAAATTATACAAGGGGGAGACTTTAACGCAGTTATCCACACACAGGAGGATAGATCCAAGAGAACATTGGCTACCAGCCTGACAGTAAATAAGTCACAAATCTTTAAGGGTTATATACAAAATACAATGCTATGTGATAGCTGGAGGACTTTACACCCAGATGGCGAGGAATACACATTTCATTCTATCCCTCATGATATCTGGTCACGTCTGGACTATCTGTTAGTCACTCCTTCGGTGATGGCACAGGTAGTCCGGACTGATATTCTGGATCTAGTTGTAACGCTCGGTGAAGCACAGAGAGGTCTGATTACCGGTGATCTGCAGTATCACGGGAAATACAGACGTATACCAGATTATATGTGATCTGCAATATCACCGATAATCCAATATACTAGCTAACCTCTGGTCACCTGAGTAGAGTGTAGTGATTGGTGCAACAGTAATACGGAGGACAAGCCTCAGTGCAGCAAGGAGAACCGCACAGATTCCTTCCACAGGTCTGAGCTCTCCAAGACGGGAGGAGTCAGACTGACAGTGGGAAGGAAAGTCCGAAAGCGACACTCAGGCGCAAGTGTCACTAACGGGACAATGAACCGCCTCCAATCGTGAGGTCGGTTCTCGAGGTCGGGCAAGCCAAGTCGTAAACACACAGACAGATAAGGTACAAGATCAGCAGACGATAGGCGGAGTCAAAGTACAGGCAGGGTTCGGCAACGGGGTATCAGATATGTCGGGGTACCAAATCGGGAGGCAGAGGCGGAGTCAAAGTATAGGCAGGGTTCAGCAACGGAGTGTCAGATATATCGAGGTACAAATCAGGAGGCAGAGGCGGAGTCAAGGTACAGGCAGGGTTCAGCAACAGAGTGTCAGATATAACGAGGTACAAGGTCGGAGTTCAGGAGGATAGTCGAGGCAGGCAAAGGTCATAACAGATAATCACAATCAAACTAGTACTTTAAGCTATCAACAAAATCTAGCTTAGTGTAGGATTACAGCTCCAGCTGGTCCCGGCACACTAACGGATCTGACTAACGGATCTGGGTGCTCCCACGTATGTGAACGCAACGCCAGACAAGGAACAAATGAACAGCCAGCAATATATATACCTATGTGCCATTCGGCACCTCCCTAAGTGCTGGACCAATAGGGAGAGGTGCTGGAGTCAGCTGACCAGCCTGATCAGCTGACTCCCCTCAGGGAGTCATAAATTATGTCCTGAGTGCGCGCGCGCGCGTCACTCTAACTGAGGGACTACATGTCCCAGCTACCGCTGCCCCGCTCTGCGGTGTCTCCGCAGCGGGGTTATGGGCAGCGACCGCCGCGTCCCGCGCGGCGGTCTCTGCGTGCCCTGCCGACACTTGCCCGGAGACAGCCGCCTCATGCAGAGGGGAGGCGGCTGCCTCTCCGTGTGTGGCACGCGTCTGGACGCGGAAGGAGCCGCCTGCCGCCGGATCATGGCGGCGGCTCTTCCGCGTCCTCACAGTACCCCCCCCCCCCCCCCCCCCCGAGGAGTGGACTCCGGACAGCTCCTTCCAGGTTTCCCTGGATGTAAAGCATGAAACTCCCTAACTAAGTCATCCGCATGCATACGGTTCCCAGGTACCCATTGCCTTTCCTCAATGCCGTACCCCTTCCAATGTACGAGATACTGCACCGAGTTTTGTACAGTACGTGAGTCTATGATCTTCTCCACCTCATACTCGGGTTGGGCATCGACTAAGACAGGAGGAGGAGGAGTGGGACCCACCTGGACTGCGGGTTTGAGAAGTGATACATGGAAGGACCTCACTCCACGCATGCTGGTAGGAAGATCAATGGTATATGTGACATTGTTGATCTTCCTATTAACTGGGAATGGGCCCACGAACCTGGGACCAAGTTTGTCAGAGGGTTGTTTCAGGGTCAGGTGACGGGTTGACACCCAAACCAGATCTCCAGGTTGGAATTTCCACTCCAACGAGCGTCTCTTGTCAGCCTGACTTTTCTGACTCTGGAATGCTTTTACAAGATTATTCTTGATGATCCACCACATGTCCTTAAATGATCTTAGCCACGTCTCCAAGGCTGGGAACGGAGTGGCCGCAACTGGAAGTGGGGAGAATTTAGGCAGTTTACCAGTCACAATCTGAAATGGGCAGAAACCTGAGGACGAACTCTTCAAGTTATTGTGGGCAAATTCTGCATAAGGTAAATATTTAACCCAATCACTCTGTGCCTCAGCAACGTAGCATCTCAAAAATTGTTCTAACGACTGGTTGACCCTCTCCGTCTGGCCATTTGTCTGTGGGTGGTACCCCGAGGAAAACGACAATTTTATGCCCATTTGGTGACAAAATGCCCTCCAAAATTTCGAAATAAACTGAACTCCCCGATCAGATACTATGTCCTCTGGAATGCCATGCAGCCTAAAGATATGGATGATAAATAAATCGGCCAGTTCCTGGGCCGAGGGGAGTCCTTTCAGAGGCACGAAGTGGGCCATCTTGCTAAAACGGTCGACCACCACCCAAATAACTGACATGCCTTCAGATCTGGGAAGCTCTCCCACGAAATCCATGGACAAATGGGTCCATGGTTCACTCGGGGTGGGTAAAGGCTGCAAAGTACCTACAGATGCCAGCCGGGAGGGCTTGCTTTTTGCGCACACCGCACATTCCCTGACAAACTCTTTACAGTCAGCGGCTAGCGAAGGCCACCATGCACATCTGGCCACGAGATCCTGCGTCCTAGATGCTCCCGGATGTCCCGCGTTCTTATGGGAGTGAACCATCTCCAAGATCTGGAGACGGAATGGTAGCGGAACAAATAATACCCCGTCTGGTTTCCCCTCTGGGATATCCTGCTGGAAAGGACTCAAAGTTTCTTTCCAGTCCCCCCAAGTCTCGGTGGCGGCTAACACCACATTTCGTGGGATAATGGTCTCAGGAACCGGGGGCTGTGCTGTCTCTGGCTCAAAACACCTAGAAAGTGCGTCTGCCTTGGTATTCTTACTCCCTGGCGTATACGTGATCAAAAATGTAAATCTCGAGAAAAATAGTGACCATCGGGCCTGCCTTGGGCTCAACCTTTTAGCCCCCTCGATGTATTCTAGGTTTTTGTGGTCGGTATAAACTGTGATAGTGTGCTCCGCTCCCTCTAGCCAATGACGCCACTCTTCGAAGGCCAACTTGATGGCTAGGAGTTCCCTGTTGCCTATGTCATAGTTTCTCTCTGCCGGAGAGAACCTTCGGGAAAAATAGGCACATGGGTGTAGTCTACCCTGGAGACCAGAACGCTGGGACAGCACAGCCCCCACCCCGATCTCGGAGGCGTCTACCTCAACAATAAACGGAACAGAGGTGTCAACGTGTCTAAGTATGGGTGCTGAACAGAACAACCCCTTTAATTTAGAAAAAGCCTGTACTGCCTCGGGAGGCCAATGAGTGGTGTCTGCCCCTTTTTTAGTAAGGCTAGTGAGAGGGGCGACGACTGTGGAGTACCCCTTTATAAACCTTCTATAATAGTTCGCAAACCCCAAGAACCGTTGCAATGATTTTAACCCCACCGGCTGCGGCCACTCCAGGACCGCGGAGACCTTGGCAGGGTCCATAGACAAACCTGAGGTGGAGATTATATACCCCAGAAAGGCCACCGACGTGACCTCAAAAATACATTTTTCGAGTTTGGCGTATAAGAGATTCTGCCTCAGTTTGTCTAACACCATCCTGACATGGGTTCTGTGTTCCGAGAGGTTGTTAGAAAAAATGAGAATGTCGTCTAAATAGACTAAGACGAATTTTCCCAATACTTCCCGAAAAACCTCATTGATGAGCTCCTGGAAGACGGCCGGGGCATTACACAACCCGAAGGGCATCACCCTATACTCGTAATGCCCGTCAGGGGTATTGAAAGCCGTCTTCCATTCATCGCCCTTCCTTATACGCACCAGGTTGTATGCCCCCCGTAAGTCCAGTTTTGAAAATATGCTAGCCTCAGTGACCTGTGTGAACAAATCGTCTATAAGTGGTAACGATTCTTCACAGTGATTTTATTAAGGCCTCGATAATCGATGCAAGGCCGTAATCCCCCATCTTTCTTTTTGACAAAAAAGAAACCTGCCCCAGCGGGCGACCGGGACGGCCTAATGAAGCCCTTTGCCAAGTTCTCACGAATGTATTCCTGCATGGCAAGTTTCTCGGGGCCAGACAAGTTATATAAATGGCCTCGAGGAGGCACACAACCGGAACGAAGGTCAATGGGACAATCGAATGGACGATGCGGGGGCAACTTATCCGCGGCCTTGGGACAAAATACATCGGCATAGTCAGCGTATTGTTCTGGTACACCTTCCACCTGTACCTTAGTTAGACCCAGCGTTAACCTCCCCAAACACTGCTGGAAACAGTGAGGTGACCATGCCGTCAACTGTCCTGTGGCCCAGTCTATTTGTGGGGAATGAACCTGCAACCAAGGCATGCCTAGGATGATAGTGGAGGTGGACATGTGTAAAACATAAAACTGTAGCTGCTCCCCGTGCAAAACCCCTATGGTGAGTCTCACAACCGGAGTCTGTGACAGGGGACAATTCCGCTGCAAAGGGGAATCGTCAACTGCCGTGACCTGAATGGGGGGCCTCACGGGAGTGAGTGGTAGACCCAGCTCTTGAGCAAATTCAAAGTTCATAAAGTTAGCCGCTGAGCCGGAGTCAATGAAGGCTTCAGTGGCAACAGATTTATCATCCCATGTGACCGTACATGGGAGAAGTAATTTTTTCTCTTTAAGGGGTGAGGTTTGTGTGCCTAGGGTGTCACCCCCCACTACTCCTAGGCAGACCCGTTTCCCGCCCTGTTGGGGCAGTTTCGCACCCTATGCCCTGCCTCTGCACAGTATAGGCACAGCTGTTCCATCATCCTCCGCCTTCGCTCCACCTGGGTCAGTTTTGATCGACCAATTTGCATCGGCTCTGGTGGAGGCAAGGCCGGAAAGGGAGAGACAGGCGGAGGTGCTGTTACCGAGGATGCAGCAACCGGTGCCGCGTACGAAGTCACCCTGACACGGTAACTTCCCCTAGCCTGCCTCTGATGGCGTAGCCTGCGATCTACACGAATGGCCGATGATATGGCCTCATCAACTGTCTTGGGCTCTGGTACCGTTAACATTAAGTCAGAGACCTCCTCCGTTAACCCAGACAGAAAGTAATCCATTAAGGCGAAGTTATCAAATCTCGAGGTGACTGACCACCTACGGAACTCCGCCGCATAATCCTCGACCGAACCTCTGCCTTGCCGCAAAAGTTTGAGCTTCCGCTCCGAGGTCGCAGCAAGGTCAGGGTCGTCGTAGATTATGGCCATGGCCTTGAAGAACTCTTCTACCGAGGTCAGAGCGGTATCGGTAGGAGACAAGTTATATGCCCAGGACTGGGAGTCCCCTGTCAACAAAGTTTTAATAAAGATGACCCGTTGGGCCTCAGTCCCCGAGGATCGGGGTCTCAATTCAAAATAGGACAACACTCTACTCCTGAAATTCCGGAAGTCAGACTTGTGGCCGGAAAACTTATCAGGCACAGGCATACGTATGTCATCACTAGGAGGGGATCGTACTGAATCAACTGACGTTTGAAGGGTTTTCACAGAGCCTGATAAAGCATCGATTAAGGCTTTGTGCTGGCCCAGTGCTTGATGAATGTTATCCACCGAAGTGGCAAGCACAGTCAGAGGATCAGTGCGTGATTCCATCGTTTTTGTGGTCTGGCGTTCTGTAACGCTCGGTGAAGCACAGAGAGGTCTGATTACCGGTGATCTGCAGTATCACGGGAAATACAGACGTATACCAGATTATATGTGATCTGCAGTATCACCGATAATCCAATATACTAGCTAACCTCTGGTCACCTGAGTAGAGTGTAGTGATTGGTGCAACAGTAATACGGAGGACAAGCCTCAGTGCAGCAAGGAGAACCGTACAGATTCCTTCCACAGGTCTGAGCTCTCCAAGACGGGAGGAGTCAGACTGACAGTGGGAAGGAAAGTCCGAAAGCGACACTCAGGCGCAAGTGTCACTAACGGGACAATGAACCGCCTCCAATCGTGAGGTCGGTTCTCGAGGTCGGGCAAGCCAAGTCGTAAACACACAGACAGATAAGGTACAAGATCAGCAGACGATAGGCGGAGTCAAAGTACAGGCAGGGTTCGGCAACGGGGTATCAGATATGTCGGGGTACCAAATCGGGAGGCAGAGGCGGAGTCAAAGTATAGGCAGGGTTCAGCAACGGAGTGTCAGATATATCGAGGTACAAATCAGGAGGCAGAGGCGGAGTCAAGGTACAGGCAGGGTTCAGCAACGGAGTGTCAGATATAACGAGGTACAAGGTCGGAGTTCAGGAGGATAGTCGAGGCAGGCAAAGGTCATAACAGATAATCACAATCAAACTAGTACTTTAAGCTATCAACAAAATCTAGCTTAGTGTAGGATTACAGCTCCAGCTGGTCCCGGCACACTAACGGATCTGACTAACAGATCTGGGTGCTCCCACGTATGTGAACGCAACGCCAGACAAGGAACAAATGAACAGCCAGCAATATATATACCTATGTGCCATTCGGCACCTCCCTAAGTGCTGGACCAATAGGGAGAGGTGCTGGAGTCAGCTGACCAGCCTGATCAGCTGACTCCCCTCAGGGAGTCATAAATTATGTCCTGAGTGCGCGCGCGCGCGTCACTCTAACTGAGGGACTACATGTCCCAGCTACCGCTGCCCCGCTCTGCGGTGTCTCCGCAGCGGGGTTATGGGCAGCGACCGCCGCGTCCCGCGTGGCGGTCTCTGCGTGCCCTGCCGACGCTTGCCCGGAGACAGCCGCCTCATGCAGAGGGGAGGCGGCTGCCTCTCCGTGTGTGGCACGCGTCTGGACGCGGAAGGAGCCGCCTGCCGCCGGATCATGGCGGCGGCTCTTCCGCGTCCTCACACTAGTCATCTCAGATCATGCCCCAATACAACTGATTTTCTCTCCTCAGGTTCCCAGAGGGACAGATATTATTTGGCGTTTCCCCTCACACCTGTATGAGGATGAAGGATTCGCCCAACTATTACTTCAATGGTGGTGGGAATATAAGGAAGACAATGCCCAACATGCTAGAGATATATTTTTGTTCTGGGAAGCGGCCAAACCCACACTGCGAGGAAAAATCATTAGCTATATATCAGGGAAAAAGAAGAAGTCTCATGAAACCTATATGGCCACCATGAGAAAAGTAAGAGAAGCGCACACAGAATTTCTGAGTAATCCTACACCTGAAACCAGATTAAGTTGGCTAGCGACAAAAAAGCAAGCAGATACTGACATGAGAATCAGGGAGAGGTACCTAAAGTCATATAGAGACTTATATTATTATAAATTTGGAAACAAAATGGGAAGTCTTTTGTCTAGATTGTCTAAACCACCACAAACTGCAACGGTTATCACAAGCTTACGTTCTAGTACGAACCAAATAGTCAACGACCCTAAATCCATTAATACTATTTTCAGTAAATTCTATGGGAAGCTGTACAAGCGCTTACCCAGCCAGGAGGGGGAAGGTACACTTCCGCCATGGTTTGAGGGTTTAAATCTCCCTTCTCTATCTGATGAGGATCTTGCGTATCTTAACTCACCCGTCACGCAAGAAGAGATCCTAAGGACAATAAAGTCACTATCGAACAAAAAAGCCCCGGGGCCCGACGGTCTCACTTCAGAGTTTTATAAAATGCTAAAACAAGAACTAGCTCCATATCTAGCCACCCTATTTAACAAAATATTAAAAGATGGAAGGTATCCCTTATCGGCGAACATGGCTTACATCAAGTTAATCCCCAAACAGGGCAAGGACCCTCTTGATCCAGGCTCATATAGACCCATTTCACTGATTAACCAAGATCTTAAACTTTTATCTAAAATAATAGCTGATAGACTGGCGGAACTACTACCAAAACTAGTTAGTCCACACCAAGTAGGCTTTGTGAGACAAAGGTCGGCCATAGCAAATATACGCAAAGTCCTGATTACCCAAGATCATGTCAGAGCATACCCAAAGTCGTGTAGAAGATAAAGAAGAAGAAGAAGTATATACAGTACTGAACAAAATTTTGGACACAACTTCTTTCCACCTTTTTTTTTTTAAAGGAACATCCCCACATAATCACTTGCTGTTGTTACTTGGAAAAAAAGATGTTTCTTGCATCATTCACCCTCAAAACAAGTGTTGGAAGCTATTTAAGGCCAATTCGAATAGTCAGCTCGAATAATGAGCTCGAATACCGACTCGAATAGTGAGCTAGAAGTCCGAGGTCGAATCGAATAGTAAAAAAAATTAGATTCGAATATTCGACCGAACGCGAATAATTTACTATTCGAATTCGACCGAACTCGAATAATAAAAAGGGGTATCCGAGCACCACTGCTCTCCAGTATAGATAGCCAGATATGCCCCAGTATTAGGCACTAGCAGCCTCCTCCCCAGTATAGATAGCCAGATATGACCCCAGTTTTAGACAGCCCCCTTCCCCAGTACAGATAGCTAGATGTGTCCCCAGTATTAAAGGATATTGGCATGAAACCTTTTCTGAGGATATTGGAATGGGAACTTTTTTGTAAAGGTACAGGTAAGTATTTATGGATAATTAAGATTAATAAAGGACTTTACTCGTTGTTGTGTTTTTATTTCATTTAACCCTTTGTGGAAATGGGTAAGAGATACTTTGTACCCCTATATTCATTTCTCTTGGGGGGGGGGGCAGGCATCTGGGGGTCCCCTTCTTAAAGGAAACTTCCAGAAACCACCATGAACCCCCCCCCCCCCTCACCTCCTGCTGGGGCCCCGGAAGTGGGGAAGAGACCCTCGTCCACTGATTGGACAAGGGCTCTGGGGGGGAGGATTGTCCGCCCCTCCACCTGAAGCCCCCCATACCATGGACCATGCGGGCTGGTATAGCTCAGGATGCAAAGTCCCACTCGGCCGAGGCTCCTCATTCTGTCTAACCCAGCCTGCATGGGATACAAGGGGTTAAAGAGGCTCAAGTGGGGGGACCCCATGTAATTTGTTTTTAATTTCCCACACTCTGACACTCTGGAAACCCCATCATGAAATTCATTGCTCTTTCTTTTGATATATGTAAATTTACACTACCACTAGGTTTGCTACATTAGCTGTCATTTACCGCATTTAAATGTATACTTTTTTCCTATGAAACTTTAAAATCAATTTTCTCAAAAACTATAAGGTCTTTTTCAATTTTTTTCCTCTTGTATCCACTGTCCCTATTCACATACCCTGCAAATTTGGTGTTTATAGCATATAAAGGGGCTTTGATATTAACCGTTAAAGTTGGCGGCCGTTCGTCTGCCATATAAGTCTATGGAGTCCGCTGCGAACTGCCGGTTCACAAATTTTTGAGGAAGTTCGCTTTCGCCGTTCGCTAACCAAAAATTCTATGTTTGTTACATCTCTATTTCTCCGCTGACATGGACGAGATGCAAGGCCTCGAGACCCCTAACACAGGATCTCACTGAAGCTCATATAAGATACAGGTGGAACTTTCCCTTTGCTCTCTCCTTTCAACATAATGGTCAAACCTATACTGTGAAACACCTGTCAGATGGAAAGAGGATCTTTGAAACCCATTGCCTTTAACCAGAACTTGCTCACTCCCATTCTACCACCAAGACCACAGAGAGCCTGGAGACCAAGAAACGCCCCAAGAAAAATTACAAATATATTACCACTACATAGACATCCACCTCAGGCTACTCAGAATGCCTCCTCAGCATCACTATAACTGTTACATACAGTTGTGTTCAAAATTATTCAACCCCCACTGAAATTGAGTGTTTTAGCCAGTTTGACATTGATTTTAATCATTTCAGTCATCTTGTTTACAATTAAATCAAAGAGGCACTTGTAAAGGCTCATACACACAGCAGACCATAGTCTTTGGAAAATGAAAGATCACAGACAAATTTTACCCCCTTCCATGTAGTATGAGAGCCATACCTACACAGTCTATTCTATGGAGCTGAACTCCCCATCAGAAAAAAATCTTTGCAAGATGCTGCACACAAAGATGCTGTACACATTCAAAAGATCAGTATCTGCAAAATATCTGTTCCTGCAAAAGATCCGTTCCTGCAAAATGCATTCATAGTCTATGATATCTGCAGATAATCATACACACCTTGTTTAACAGACATTCATCTGCAGATCAGATCCACCAGGATGGATTTTCAGATCTGCAGATGATTGTCTGATCTGCAGATGAATGTCTGTTAAACAAGGTGTGTATGATATTCTGCAGATCTCATAGACTATGAATGCAATTTGCAGGAACGGATCATTGGCAGGAACAGATCTTTTGCAGATACTGATCTTTTGTGTCTGTACAGCATCTGTGTGTGCAGCATCTTGCAAAGATTTTTTTCTGATGTGGAGTTCAGCTCCATAGAATAGACTGTGTAGGTATGGCTCTCATACTACATGAAGGGTGGTAAGATTGGTCTGTGAACTTTCATTTACAAAAGACTATAGTCTGATGTGTGTATGAGCCTTAACGATCACTTGTTTGCAGGAGGAAATGCCTGTTTTAGTGACTCGTGTATACCTATGAATGTTTTCTCTCTGAAAAAAGATGAATGATTGTTTTTCCTGTTAGAGCAGTGAGTCCCTAATGCCTGGTACGCACCAGATAGATGGGTTGAATCGATTTTCCGATCACTTATACAAAGTCGATTAGAAAACTGATCAGAAATCAGATTACACCTGTCAGAATTAATCAATTCGAACCCATCTATCTGATGGCAAATTGCATGGTGTGTACCAGGCATGAAGTAGCAGAGCGGCGTTCATCTCCCTCTCTGCTCTTCTGTAACCACAGATCTGTTGCATTTATTTTATAGTATTTATTGTACTGATTCTTTCACAGGTGTTTTTTTACTGTTTGCCAACACGGTACATATATATATATTTTTTAATTTTTAGTGTATGTTATTACTTTTGGTATACAGAACAGAATGTAACAATACAAAAGTATACAACAGTACATTTGCAATTATAATTATAGAGAAGTTGTCTATCTTATACTAGACTACTGCTGCCTTTAAAATTAGCCAGCAAGGGGTTAAGATTTAGCTTAGAAGGGGCTGTCATAAATCTCTCTAAGGAAAAAAAAACCCTTATCTTTCTGTTTAAGATTTACAATCCAGGGGGAGAGAGGAGAAGGAATGGCTCAAGTCATTAACAGAGTCTGACCAGCAATACATTGTTTAGCCCAGCTTGAGTTGTAAAGTGGAAATAATTCTGTTAAAATGTTTACCTTACTGGATCAGAAATGGTGTCTACATTGTGATCCATGTTTTCCCACACCCCTGGCATTAAACTGAAGCTTGTATGTTCAGGAGATAGCACTGTCTCATAGCACACCACGAAGTAAGTAAAATACACGGAGCTCTGGAATTCTGACTGTGTGTGCAGCAAAGCTGGGGCGGCTTTGGAGCAGGAGAAATGATTTATTTTGACATGCAGCCTCTTATCTCTCTCAGGTCCTGCCGCCCTTTTATCCTTCTGATTTTTTCCCGCCCTAGGCCGTGGCCTTTGTGGCCTTTGCAGAAATCCGGCCCTGGCAACCATGCTCTAGTGGACTTGGAGGTATGCTTGGGATCATTGTCCCTTTGAAAGGTCTAACGTCTCCCAAGCCTCAGGTTTGTGACGGACTGCATCACATTTTCATCCAATATCTCCTGGTACTGAAGAGAATTCATTAGATATTATATGATGTGATCTTTATCTGCATATTATTTCTGATATATCACCATTAACCTCCTTGCTGGTTATCCCGAGATGGGCCGATTTTCAAATTTTTTTCCCTACACGCAGCTAGCACTTTGCTAGCTGCGTGTGGTACACGATCACCGCTGCTACCTGCCGATTCGCCGCTACCCGCCGCGCCGAGGCGCCCCGCCCCCCCCAGACCCCTGTGCAGCCTGGCCAATCAGTGCCAGGCAGCGCTGAGTGGTGGATCGGGATTCCCTCTGACGTCCATGACGTTGGTGACGTCATCCCTACCCGTCGCCATGGCAACCGGGGAAACCCAGCAAGAAATCCCATTCTTTACGGGATTCCCTGTTTACTCTGATCGCCGGAGGCGATCGGAGTGGGTGGGGGGATGCCGCTGCTCAGCGGCTATCATGTAGCGAGCCCTGGGCTCGCTACATGATTTAAAAAAATAAAAAAATTTAAAAAGTGCTCTGCTGCCCCCTGGCTGCGGGAATTGGACCGGCAAGGGGGTTAAGGTTTTTACTGAACCTCTATACTGTGGGAGACAAGCGACCCACTTATGCTTAAAGAGGTACTTAAGTGTAAAAAATAAATTGAGTTTTACTCACCTGGGGCTTACCTCAGCCCCCTGTAGCTGACCGGCAGTGGTGCTCAGCAGAGCTCGAATATTCGAGTAGCTCGAATATTCGAGCTCTTTTCCAGCTATTCGAGCTCGGTATTCGAGCTCCGAATAGCTGGAGCTATTCGAATGGGCTATCCGAGTACACTCGAATAGCCCATTCACTATTCGAGCTATTCGAGCAACCCGGCGCTATTCGAGCTCGGTACCGAGCTCGAATAGCGTCATAGCCCAGATTGATGTCCTTAGAGCCAATCAGAGGGCTCCCAGGCCCTCTGACGGCAGCCAATCACAGAGGGGGACCCTGGCCAGCCCCTACCCTATAAATAGCGGCCGCTATGTTCCGTTTCTCCATGCTTGCCTGAGACTTGTACAGAGAGAGAGTTGCTCCTTTGTGCTTTGGCTTAGCAAGTGCTCTATTGTGATCATTTACCTAGCGTTTTTGCTCACCTACACCTGCCATATACACCTATATTGTTGTTAGTTAGATAGACATTGTATTTTAGTTAGTAGCTTGTGTGTTACATTAGAGACAGGCAGCTGCTGCAAGCTTACAGGTTTAGGCCTCAGGGGGGCCTTGCCTCTGTGGGCAGCTGTCCTCTGTTTATTTCTCTCATCTATACCAGTATTTCTGCTGTCCTTTACTAATAGTATTGTAGTTATACTGTACTAGGAGTAGGACACTCACTGACTGTCACTGTTTATAGGCTACTAGCTAGCTCCTGCGTGTGTGCACTCACTCACTGTCTGTGTGTACACACACTCTATTTCCTTCTGATTACTGATAGATTATTGTTATTTAGTTGTACTTACTTACTACTTACTCTTACTGTACCCGTAGGGACACTCACTGTCACTGTTCATATAGGCTACTAGCTCCTGCGTGTGCGCACTGCACTCACTGTCTGAGTGTACACACACAACACACACTCTATTTCCTTCTGATCGCTGATTGATTATCGTAATTAGTTAGTTGTACTTACTGTTACTACTTACTCTTACTGTACTAGGAGTCTAGGACACTCAGTCACTGTCCATAGGCTACTAGCTCCTGCGTGCGTGCACTCACTGTCTGAGTGTACACACACCCACACTCCATTTCCTTCTGATCGCTGATTGATTATCGTAATTAGTTAGTTCTACTTACTGTTACTACTTACTCTTACTGTACTAGGAGTCTAGGACACTCAGTCACTGTGTTCATAGGCTACTAGCTCCTGCGTGCGTGCACTCACTGTCTGAGTGTACACACACCCACACTCCATTTCCTTCTGATCGCTGATTGATTATCGTAATTAGTTAGTTGTACTTACTGTTAATACTTACTCTTACTGTACTAGGAGTCTAGGACACTCAGTCACTGTCCATAGGCTACTAGCTCCTGCGTGCGGTCACTCACTGTCTGAGTGTACACACACCACCCACACTCTATTTCCTTCTGATCGCTGATTGATTATTGTAATTAGTTAGTTCTACTTACTGTTACTACTTACTCTTACTGTACTAGGAGTCTAGGACACTCAGTCACTGTGTTCATAGGCTTCTAGCTCCTGCGTGCGTGCACTCACTGTCTGAGTGTACACACACCCACACTCCATTTCCTTCTGATCGCTGATTGATTATTGTAATTAGTTAGTTCTACTTACTGTTACTACTTACTCTTACTGTACTAGGAGTCTAGGACACTCAGTCAATGTGTTCATAGGCTACAAGCTCCTGCGTGCGTGCACTCACTGTCTGAGTGTACACACACCCACACTCCATTTCCTTCTGTTCGCTGATTGATTATTGTAATTAGTTAGTTCTACTTACTGTTACTACTTACTCTTACTGTACTAGGAGTCTAGGACACTCAGTCACTGTGTTCATAGGCTACTAGCTCCTGCGTGCGGTCACTCACTGTCTGAGTGTACACACACCACCCACACTCTATTTCCTTCTGATCGCTGATTGATTATTGTAATTAGTTAGTTCTACTTACTGTTACTACTTACTCTTACTGTACTAGGAGTCTAGGACACTCAGTCACTGTGTTCATAGGCTACTAGCTCCTGCGTGCGTGCACTCACTGTCTGAGTGTACACACACCCACACTCCATTTCCTTCTGATCGCTGATTGATTATTGTAATTAGTTAGTTCTACTTACTGTTACTAGTTACTCTTACTGTACTAGGAGTCTAGGACACTCAGTCACTGTCCATAGGCTACTAGCTCCTGCGTGCGGTCACTCACTGTCTGAGTGTACACACACCCACACTCCATTTCCTTCTGATCGCTGATTGATTATTGTAATTAGTTAGTTCTACTTACTGTTACTACTTACTCTTACTGTACTAGGAGTCTAGGACACTCAGTCACTGTGTTCATAGGCTACTAGCTCCTGCGTGCGTGCACTCACTGTCTGAGTGTACACACACCCACACTCCATTTCCTTCTGTTCGCTGATTGATTATTGTAATTAGTTAGTTCTACTTACTGTTACTACTTACTCTTACTGTACTAGGAGTCTAGGACACTCAGTCACTGTGTTCATAGGCTACTAGCTCCTGCGTGCGGTCACTCACTGTCTGAGTGTACACACACCACCCACACTCTATTTCCTTCTGATCGCTGATTGATTATTGTAATTAGTTAGTTCTACTTACTGTTACTACTTACTCTTACTGTACTAGGAGTCTAGGACACTCAGTCACTGTGTTCATAGGCTACTAGCTCCTGCGTGCGTGCACTCACTGTCTGAGTGTACACACACCCACACTCCATTTCCTTCTGATCGCTGATTGATTATTGTAATTAGTTAGTTCTACTTACTGTTACTACTTACTCTTACTGTACTAGGAGTCTAGGACACTCAGTCACTGTGTTCATAGGCTTCTAGCTCCTGCGTGCGGTCACTCACTGTCTGAGTGTACACACACCCACACTCCATTTCCTTCTGATCGCTGATTGATTATTGTAATTAGTTAGTTCTACTTACTGTTACTACTTACTCTTACTGTACTAGGAGTCTAGGACACTCAGTCACTGTGTTCATAGGCTACTAGCTCCTGCGTGCGTGCACTCACTGTCTGAGTGTACACACACCCACACTCCATTTCCTTCTGATCGCTGATTGATTATTGTAATTAGTTAGTTCTACTTACTGTTACTACTTACTCTTACTGTACTAGGAGTCTAGGACACTCAGTCACTGTGTTCATAGGCTACTAGCTCCTGCGTGCGTGCACTCACTGTCTGAGTGTACACACACCCACACTCCATTTCCTTCTGATCGCTGATTGATTATTGTAATTAGTTAGTTCTACTTACTGTTACTACTTACTCTTACTGTACTAGGAGTCTAGGACACTCAGTCACTGTCCATAGGCTACTAGCTCCTGCGTGCGGTCACTCACTGTCTGAGTGTACACACACCCACACTCCATTTCCTTCTGATCGCTGATTGATTATTGTAATTAGTTAGTTCTACTTACTGTTACTACTTACTCTTACTGTACTAGGAGTCTAGGACACTCAGTCACTGTGTTCATAGGCTACTAGCTCCTGCGTGCGTGCACTCACTGTCTGAGTGTACACACACCCACACTCCATTTCCTTCTGATCGCTGATTGATTATTGTAATTAGTTAGTTCTACTTACTGTTACTACTTACTCTTACTGTACTAGGAGTCTAGGACACTCAGTCACTGTGTTCATAGGCTACTAGCTCCTGCGTGCGTGCACTCACTGTCTGAGTGTACACACACCCACACTCCATTTCCTTCTGATCGCTGATTGATTATTGTAATTAGTTAGTTCTACTTACTGTTACTACTTACTCTTACTGTACTAGGAGTCTAGGACACTCAGTCACTGTGTTGATAGGCTACTAGCTCCTGCGTGCGTGCACTCACTGTCTGAGTGTACACACACCCACACTCCATTTCCTTCTGATCGCTGATTGATTATTGTAAT
This sequence comes from Hyperolius riggenbachi, assembly GCF_040937935.1. Classification (NCBI taxonomy): domain Eukaryota; kingdom Metazoa; phylum Chordata; class Amphibia; order Anura; family Hyperoliidae; genus Hyperolius; species Hyperolius riggenbachi. The sequence continues at coordinate 397,723 of NW_027152366.1, forward strand.
TAGTTAGTTCTACTTACTGTTACTACTTACTCTTACTGTACTAGGAGTCTAGGACACTCAGTCACTGTGTTCATAGGCTACTAGCTCCTGCGTGCGTGCACTCACTGTCTGAGTGTACACACACCCACACTCCATTTCCTTCTGATCGCTGATTGATTATTGTAATTAGTTAGTTCTACTTACTGTTACTACTTACTCTTACTGTACTAGGAGTCTAGGACACTCAGTCACTGTGTTCATAGGCTACTAGCTCCTGCGTGCGTGCACTCACTGTCTGAGTGTACACACACCCACACTCCATTTCCTTCTGATCGCTGATTGATTATTGTAATTAGTTAGTTCTACTTACTGTTACTACTTACTCTTACTGTACTAGGAGTCTAGGACACTCAGTCACTGTGTTGATAGGCTACTAGCTCCTGCGTGCGTGCACTCACTGTCTGAGTGTACACACACCCACACTCCATTTCCTTCTGATCGCTGATTGATTATTGTAATTAGTTAGTTCTTCTTACTGTTACTACTTACTCTTACTGTACTAGGAGTCTAGGACACTCAGTCACTGTGTTCATAGGCTACTAGCTCCTGCGTGCGTGCACTCACTGTCTGAGTGTACACACACAACACACACTCTATTTCCTTCTGATCGCTGATTGATTATCGTAATTAGTTAGTTCTACTTACTGTTACTACTTACTCTTACTGTACTAGGAGTCTAGGACACTCAGTCACTGTCCATAGGCTACTAGCTCCTGCGTGCGTGCACTCACTGTCTGAGTGTACACACACTAAATTTACTTGTGATTACTACTGATTATTGTAACTGCTAGTTGTACTTCCTGACTGTTACTACTTACTTACTGTACTAGGGGACACTCACTCAGTCACCTCACCAACCAACCCACTCCATTAAAGTACCCCACTTTTCAGCCGCCCTTTTAAAAAACTTTTCTCTATACGCCCAAAACATTGAAGATGTCTGGAAGTGGCAGCCAGCGCGGTTTGGGCAAGGGGAAGGGCAGCAAGGGAATCAGGAGGAGAGGGAGCAGCATTGTGGCAAGCCGCGGCCGCGGGCGCGCCACCATGCACAGTTCCGCAGCAGCAGCAGCAGCAGCGTCAGTGGCTAACATTCCTCCCATAGCCACTGGCCGTGGACGCCTTGGGCGCCGCCCAGCAGGAGCATCTGCAACTCACGCTGCAGAGACACAGCAGCAGCAGCGTGTAGCACCTGCTCCCATTTTCCTCCAGCCGGGTCGGAAACGTCCCATTGAGGAAAAGGATGCAGACACTGTGGTGCAACTCATGACGGAGGATGAGCAGCCCGCCATCAGCTCTGCATCCGAGGCCTCCACCCTCACCACCACCACCACCACCACCCCTGTTCGCAGCAGCCGCCCAGCAGGGTCTGGGGAGGAGGCCAGTTCACCGTCACTCGCCGACCTGTCATTCAGCAGTCTTTTGACCCCAGGCATCATGAGTAAATTGTCTGCTGTTGTTGGCGATCTTGAGGAGGAGATGCTGATGGGCACTTTGGGGGATGAGGGATTGGACAGCAAGACTGTGGCGACAGTCAAGCAGCCCATCCATGCATCAGGAGAGGAGTTTGGGGGGTCCTCATCCCAGCAGGACATGTTTCAGGAGGGGGAGGATGATGATGACCCGGTGACAGACAGAGACTGGGTGCCACCACCTCCAGGGGATGTCGTCCTCAGCAGCTCTGAGGAGGAGGAGGAGGATGCTCTTGTGGGCCTTGCAAGGAGGCGCATCATTGCAAGCATTGGCAGCAGCAGTAGGCAGGTCCCACAGCCTGCTGGTGTCTCAGGCTCAGCAGCAGCAGCAGCAGCATCTGCCAGTACCACCACCAGCCGCACCCAAGCCCCCCAAGCCCCCCCCCCAACCACCACAGGGAGACAGGCAGCAGCGCTTCCATGCCGTAGGGGGATGTTTAAGTCACCAATCTGGCGATATTTCACCATGCCCACTGTGTACAGCAAGTACGCCACTTGCAACCACTGTCAGCGGAAGTTGAGCAGAGGTGCAGACCCCTTAAAGTTCTGCACCAGCTCGCTCATCAACCACCTTGCGGCTAAACATTTCCACCAGCATGAGGAGTTCCAGAGGCTGAAGGCATCTGGTGCTGGCAGTGGCACCACACCCATCACTGCACAGCCTTCAGCAGCAGCAGCAGCAACAGCAGCCACCCGCCCTCCTGCTCCTCCAGCAGCACCAGCAGGAGTGCGGAAACGCACTGCTCCTCCCCCCTCTGCAACTCCTGCCGCCGACACTGAGGCCTGTTCTGGCAGCCAGTCCTCAGTGGCCTCCTCTGCTGTGTCTGCTGATTCCCGTGTCAGCAAAAGGCCACGCCAGAGCCTTTTGAGCGAGTCCTTCCAGGGGGTGGTTAGGGCTCTGCCTTCCAGCAGCCGTCGCGTGCGGCAGCTGAACGGCTTGCTGGCACGGGCCATGTGCTCCCAACTCCTGCCGTACACGCTCGTGCAGGAGGGGAGCGACATTCGTGCGCTGCTTGCTTGCGCAGCCCCAGACTGGCAGCTCCCCAGCAGACACTTCTTTGCCCGCAAGGCCATTCCTGCACTGCACCGCTTTGTGATGGCCAATGTGGAGCGAGGGCTGGAGCACGCGGTTGGTGAAAGGGTCCACGTCACCATGGACTCCTGGAGCAGCCGCTTCGGGACAGGCCGCTACCTGTCCTTCACTGTCCACTGGGTCAGCTTGGTGGAAGGGGGTGAGGATGGGAGAGCAGCAGCGGGCACAGCAGCAGCAGCAACACAGTGGGTGGTGCCACCCCGCAGGGTCAGGGGAACTGCAGCAGGTTCCTCCGATCCTCTGCCATCCTCCGGCACACCTGGCCAAACCCCCCGCCTCAGCAGCAGCGTGAAGGCCCGCCACTGCCAAGCGCTGCTGCACTTGGTCAGCCTTGGGAAGACCAAGCTGACGGCAACCCATGTGTTGGCCAAACTCCAGGAGCAGGAGAGGATTTGGCTGACCCCCAGAGGCCTCAGAGTCGGAGAGGTGGTGGCCGACAATGGGGCCAATCTGGTTGCCGCAATAGACAGGGGAAACCTGACCCACATCCCCTGTCTTGCCCACGTGCTGAACCTGGTGGTGCAGAAGTTCCTGCGCACCTACCAGGGGATGGGCGAACTGCTGGAAACGGCAAGGAATGTTGTGCGTCACTTCCGGCGCTCGGCTGCAGCCTGTGCGAGCCTGGAAGACGTGCAAAAGGAGCTGGATCTGCCACGCCATCGGCTGATCCTTGACGTTCCGACTCGCTGGAACTCCACCCTGGCGATGTTGGAGCGTCTGGTTGAACAGAGGCACGCTGTCAACCAGTACCTTGCCCTGGCCACTGTTTCCGCAGCTCAGAGAAGGGACAAGACCAGCAACATCCCGTCCATCGTCCCCGATGATGACTGGAGGCACATGCAGCAGGTGTGCTTTGTGCTGGCTCCCTTCCTGCAGGCCACAAACATGGTGAGCAGGGACCATGCTATGGTCTGCGAGTGGGTGCCCCTGGTTTCTCTGCTGAACAGGGCCCTCGATGCTTTGCTGGAACAGGGAGCGGCAGCCTTGGACCAGCAGGAGCGGCAACCAGCTGCGCAGTCCACCTCTGAGGGGGAGGAGGAGGAGGACTTGGTGCAGGTCCCTGACCTGGCTGCTGATGAGGGGGATCAGCACAGCGCAGCTGAGTTGGTGCGGGGGTGGAGAGAGGATGAGGCGGCAGAGGAGGAGGATGAGGACAGCACTGACGTCGATGTGCCAGCAGACGTGGCCCGCCTCTTCCCAATGGCAGCGCACATGCTGACGTGCCTGCGCAGGGACCCCAGGGTGATCCAGATGAAGCAGAGGGAGGAGATCTGGATCAGCATGATGTTGGACCCACGCCTCAAGGGGAAGTTGAGCCAGTTCCTGCCGCCTGCAGGAGGAGACCCAGCGCAACAAATAAGGAGCTTGCAGCAGGCCCTTGTTGAGCGCTTGGAGGAAGCCTTCCCCCAGCCTTCCACCCCCACTGTCCAGCAGCCAGCACAGAGGCAGCAGCAGGTGCCTGCATCCAGCAGCAGCAAGCGCCCCACAGACCTGCTGTCTCTCAGCCACGAGCTCTACAGGACTGTAGAGGCTCCGGCAGCAGTGACTAGAGAGGAGATGCATGCAGCAGCATCCTCCTCCGGTCACAGCCAGCGCCTGACCCGCATGGTGGCTGACTACATGGGGTCGTACAGCGGGCTTGACAGCGATGCCCCTGTTGATCCCATGGAGTATTGGGTCAAGCGCATGGAGATCTGGAGAGAGCTGGCGCAGTACGCCCTGGAAGTGCTGTCCTGCCCCCCTTCCAGCGTGCTGTCCGAGCGCTGCTTCAGTGCAGCTGGTGGCGTGGTCACCGAGAAACGCTCACGTCTGTCTCACAAGTCTGTGGACAGACTGACGTTTCTCAAGATGAACCAGGCGTGGGTGGAAGGCGAGTTCCTGGCCCCTGTTGTCGGCGAGAGGGGGACATGAACTGGCTGCCGGAACCATCGTTAATGTGCCTTACCACCCTTTACCACCTCCTGGCTCCTGCTCACTAAGCCAGCCTGGTTCACTTTGACTATTACGTCGCCTGCAGCCACACATTTTACACCTACAGTGGGCTGCTGTGTACTGCCCTTCTGCTGTCTGTCTGTGTTTCCCACTGCCAGGGTACACAGAATTACCTTCTTCTGCTGCCACTCTGCCACCAGCTATTACGTCAAACAATAGCTATATTGGTTGTAAAACCAAAAACCAAATAACCATAAAAAAAAAAAAAAGGTTTAATTTTTCTGAGGTGCCCGGGTTGAAAACTGTGTTGTCCCAGTTGTGTATTGGACACAATGTGGGCTGCACGACCGCTGTCTGGGACCTCCTGTTGTGTTTATTTACAGCCCTGGTATCACCGCTAGGTACCAGGGCTATTATGTCACGCTGCCTACCTGCTGCCACACTCACACTGCTCCTCCACACCTCCTCCTGCTGCTGCTGCTGCTGTCTGTCTGTGTTTCCCACTGCCAGGGTACACAGATGATTTACCTTCTGCTGCCACTCTGCCACCAGCTATTACGTCAAACAATAGCTGCTCGCCTACTCCTCCATTCCTCCTCCTGCTGCTGCTGTCTGTCTGTGTTTCCCACTGCCAGGGTACACAGAATTACCTTCTTCTGCTGCCACTCTGCCACCAGCTATTACGTCAAACAATAGCTATATTGGTTGCAAAACCAAAACCAAACAAACCATTAAAAAAAAAAAAAAAAGGTTTAATTTTTCTGAGGTGCCCGGGTTGAAAACTGTGTTGTCCCAGTTGTGTATTGGACACAATGTGGGCTGCACGACCGCTGTCTGGGACCTCCTGTTGTGTTTATTTACAGCCCTGGTATCACCGCTAGGTACCAGGGCTATTATGTCACGCTGCCTACCTGCTGCCACACTCACACTGCTCCTCCACACCTCCTCCTGCTGCTGCTGCTGCTGTCTGTCTGTGTTTCCCACTGCCAGGGTACACAGATGATTTACCTTCTGCTGCCACTCTGCCACCAGCTATTACGTCAAACAATAGCTGCTCGCCTACTCCTCCATTCCTCCTCCTGCTGCTGCTGTCTGTCTGTGTTTCCCACTGCCAGGGTACACAGAATTACCTTCTTCTGCTGCCACTCTGCCACCAGCTATTACGTCAAACAATAGCTATATTGGTTGTAAAACCAAAAACCAAAAAACCATTAAAAAAAAAAAGGTTTAATTTTTCTGAGGTGCCCGGGTTGAAAACTGTGTTGTCCCAGTTGTGTATTGGACACAATGTGGGCTGCACGACCGCTGTCTGGGACCTCCTGTTGTGTTTATTTACAGCCCTGGTATCACCGCTAGGTACCAGGGCTATTATGTCACGCTGCCTACCTGCTGCCACACTCACACTGCTCCTCCATACCTCCTCCTGCTGCTGCTGCTGCTGTCTGTCTGTGTTTCCCACTGCCAGGGTACACAGATGATTTACCTTCTGCTGCCACTCTGCCACCAGCTATTACGTCAAACAATAGCTGCTCGCCTACTCCTCCATTCCTCCTCCTGCTGCTGCTGTCTGTCTGTGTTTCCCACTGCCAGGGTACACAGAATTACCTTCTTCTGCTGCCACTCTGCCACCAGCTATTACGTCAAACAATAGCTATATTGGTTGCAAAACCAAAACCAAACAAACCATTAAAAAAAAAAAAAAAGGTTTAATTTTTCTGAGGTGCCCGGGTTGAAAACTGTGTTGTCCCAGTTGTGTATTGGACACAATGTGGGCTGCACGACCGCTGTCTGGGACCTCCTGTTGTGTTTATTTACAGCCCTGGTATCACCGCTAGGTACCAGGGCTATTATGTCACGCTGCCTACCTGCTGCCACACTCACACTGCTCCTCCACACCTCCTCCTGCTGCTGCTGCTGCTGTCTGTCTGTGTTTCCCACTGCCAGGGTACACAGATGATTTACCTTCTGCTGCCACTCTGCCACCAGCTATTACGTCAAACAATAGCTGCTCGCCTACTCCTCCATTCCTCCTCCTGCTGCTGCTGTCTGTCTGTGTTTCCCACTGCCAGGGTACACAGAATTACCTTCTTCTGCTGCCACTCTGCCACCAGCTATTACATCAAACAATAGCTATATTGGTTGCAAAACCAAAACCAAACAAACCATTAAAAAAAAAAAAAAAAGGTTTAATTTTTCTGAGGTGCCCGGGTTGAAAACTGTGTTGTCCCAGTTGTGTATTGGACACAATGTGGGCTGCACGACCGCTGTCTGGGACCTCCTGTTGTGTTTATTTACAGCCCTGGTATCACCGCTAGGTACCAGGGCTATTATGTCACGCTGCCTACCTGCTGCCACACTCACACTGCTCCTCCACACCTCCTCCTGCTGCTGCTGCTGCTGTCTGTCTGTGTTTCCCACTGCCAGGGTACACAGATGATTTACCTTCTGCTGCCACTCTGCCACCAGCTATTACGTCAAACAATAGCTGCTCGCCTACTCCTCCATTCCTCCTCCTGCTGCTGCTGTCTGTCTGTGTTTCCCACTGCCAGGGTACACAGAATTACCTTCTTCTGCTGCCACTCTGCCACCAGCTATTACGTCAAACAATAGCTATATTGGTTGTAAAACCAAAAACCAAAAAACCATTAAAAAAAAAAAGGTTTAATTTTTCTGAGGTGCCCGGGTTGAAAACTGTGTTGTCCCAGTTGTGTATTGGACACAATGTGGGCTGCACGACCGCTGTCTGGGACCTCCTGTTGTGTTTATTTACAGCCCTGGTATCACCGCTAGGTACCAGGGCTATTATGTCACGCTGCCTACCTGCTGCCACACTCACACTGCTCCTCCATACCTCCTCCTGCTGCTGCTGCTGCTGTCTGTCTGTGTTTCCCACTGCCAGGGTACACAGATGATTTACCTTCTGCTGCCACTCTGCCACCAGCTATTACGTCAAACAATAGCTGCTCGCCTACTCCTCCATTCCTCCTCCTGCTGCTGCTGTCTGTCTGTGTTTCCCACTGCCAGGGTACACAGAATTACCTTCTTCTGCTGCCACTCTGCCACCAGCTATTACGTCAAACAATAGCTATATTGGTTGCAAAACCAAAACCAAACAAACCATTAAAAAAAAAAAAAAAGGTTTAATTTTTCTGAGGTGCCCGGGTTGAAAACTGTGTTGTCCCAGTTGTGTATTGGACACAATGTGGGCTGCACGACCGCTGTCTGGGACCTCCTGTTGTGTTTATTTACAGCCCTGGTATCACCGCTAGGTACCAGGGCTATTATGTCACGGCGAGCTGCCTGCCTCATTGACTGCCTGCTGCCACACACTCATCCTCCTCCTCCTGCTGCTGAATTTACCTCCTGCTGTCTTTGTGTTTCCACTGCCAGGGAGCACATACAATGGCGCTTCCAACATGCGTGCGCCCACCAGCTATTTGTTACGCTCAAAAATAGCTGCATTTCTTTAAAAAAAAATTGAAAAGAGAAATACGTGAAGATGATGAAGAAGAAGATGAAAAAGAAGAAGAAGATAAAGAAGAAGAAGATGAAGAAGATGAAGAAGAAGAAGATGAAGAAGAAGATGAAGAAGAAGATGAAAAAGAAGATGAAAAAGAAGAAGAAGATGAAGAAGATGAAGAAGAAGAAGATGAAGAAGAAGAAGATGAAGAAGAAGAAGAAGAAGATGAAGAAGAAGAAGATGAAGAAGAAGAAGAAGAAGATGAAGAAGATGAAGAAGAAGAAGATGAAGAAGATGAAGAAGAAGAAGATGAAGAAGAAGAAGATGAAGAAGAAGAAGAAGAAGAAGAAGATGAAGAAGAAGAAGATGAAGAAGATGAAGATGAAGAAGAAGAAGAAGATGAAGATGAAGATGAAGAAGAAGATGAAGAAGATGAAGAAGAAGATGATGAAGAAGAAGAAGAAGAAGAAGATGATGAAGAAGAAGAAGAAGAAGATGAAGAAGAAGAAGAAGAAGAAGAAGATATAGAAGAAGAAGATCTAGAAGAAGAAGAAAGATAAAGAAGAAGAAGAACAAGTATATACAGTAACACTACTGAACAAAATTTAGGACACAACTTCTCTTTCCACATTTTTTTTTAAAGGAACATCCCCACATAATCACTTGCTGTTGTTACTTGGAAAAAAAGATGTTTCTTGCATCATTCACCCTCAAAACAAGTGTTGGAAGCTATTTAAGGCCAATTCGAATAGTCAGCTCGAATAGTGAGCTCGAATACCGACTCGAATAGTGAGCTCGAAGTCCGAGGTCGAATCGAATAGTAAAAATTATTCGACTCGAATATTCGACTGACCTCGAATAATTTACTATTCGAATTCGACCAAACTCGAATTTTAAAAAGGGGTATTTGAGCATCACTACTGACCGGTGCCCACGACTAGTCGCTCTGATGCTCCGGGTCCGGCCGGCGGCCACTTCCGGTTTCGCCGTCAGGACCCGTCAGGCTGGGGAACGCGGCAGATTCTACGCGTTCCTAGCCAAAATAGCACCCCTATGCGGCCATATGGAGAGAGAGAGAGCAATACCTTTGTGTTGTGACATGGGTAAAAAAACCTTATATTTCTTTACTAGCTTAAGATATAGCTTTCTAATGAGCACGTAAAAGGGAAAGAGGCGCCCTGATATAATAAAAGCATCTAAAATCAGCTTAAAATCGAAAAGTGATATGAGGTAGCTTACCTCAATGACGAAACCTCTGTAGTTAATACAAGGGATTTTTATTAGCACAGGCAACGCGTTTCGCGGGTCTCAGCCCGCTTCATCAGGCCAGTAAAAGTGCCAAATAGAAAAGATCATCTAGCATAGAGAGGCTCCCTATGCTAGATGATCTTTTCTATTTGGCACTTTTACTGGCCTGATGAAGCGGGCTGAGACCCGCGAAACGCGTTGCCTGTGCTAATAAAAATCCCTTGTATTAACTACAGAGGTTTCGTCATTGAGGTAAGCTACCTCATATCACTTTTCGATTTTAAGCTGATTTTAGATGCTTTTATTATATCAGGGCGCCTCTTTCCCTTTTACGTGCTAAGTATACCCCCGAACACATCCTGTCCGAGGGGAGGTGGCAGACCACCAGTGGAGTCCCCACAGTGGACTCTGTCCCCTTTTTTCCACTAAGAGAGCGACCATCCTTCCGGTTCTGGCTAGGACCACCCCGAGTGGAGTCGGGTTTATTGTCTCCACCTGCTTCCTGTGGTTGGTTGCCCCAAGCAACCTCCCTTTGTGAGTAGTGCTTTTAATTTATTTTCTTTTATTGTGGTCATTGACATATTGCACTACTGGGCTCCCGTTTTTTGTCTCCTGTGACTTTTTCTACAGGGTGTTCATCCACCCCTACTACAAAATTAGCTTTCTAATGAGTTGTGGTTGTCCTATTGAACCAACAAACCTAAATCTTGATAATTAAGTTTATGCAATTATTTGATATTATGAGGCCTAACTGTAACGTAAGATGTACTCAGCCCCGGGCCGCCCATAAGGCGGGGTGAGGCAGGTTCCTCAGGCGGCAGAAGTGGGGGTGGCCCCTGCCTGGCCATGGGTGGTGGTGGTAGGGGGGGGGCGCAGAGCTGAAGTGGGTAGCAGCCAGGAAGGGGGAGCAGCGGGCACGATGGTGGGGAGGGGGGTCAGATCCCCCTCCCTCACCTGGGGCTCCCCCGTCTGCACTCCCCCTTCAGCTAGTTTTGCTACATTTAAATTAATCAGCAGCGAGCGGGGAAGCAATGACCTACTTCCTTACTTGTGTTCCACCGCTCGCCACGTCACTTCCTGCAATGCCGCGCACTGAAGTACAGAGGGCCAAGCAGGGGAGGACTGGGACTATTTGGCCTGGGGGGAAAACACAACCTAGAGGCCCTTTCACAGCAGCGCCAGCCCAAATCCATATAGCTTTGTGAGCAATGTTTATAGTGTAAAATAGCATTACAGGCAATTACAAAGATTACCCACCTAGTGACCCAAGCTCTGGATAAAAGAAAAAAAATGTTGATAGCAGTAATCAAAAGGCGAACTTTAGATATTTTTTGCCTAACTCGGGTGATAAAATTGGCTACTTGGCTAGTTTGCTGGCATGCTTTAATCCAGGAGTCAGGAACCTTTTTGGCTATGAGAGCCATAAGTGCCACATATTTTAAAATGTAATTCTGTGAAAGCCATACAATATGTTTCAAACTGGGACAGTGCACATGCGCAGCAGAGGGCCATGTTTTCCTGTTGCCATGGTGATGTGTATACAGTTGATCTGCCGGGCAGCGGAAGTGTCAGACACATCTTCAGCTTCTCTTAGGTTTCAGCAACATCAGCAATTTCCCTGAGAGCCAGACAGGAGAAATACCGACTAACAGCTTGTACAATTAGCTAGCTGACTTGGGGGTTAATTCACTTTGTAGGATGAAATCCCCGCACTTTGGCCCAGTAGGCTGCCTATTTGGCCAATCAAAGTGCGGGATCTCATCCTACAAAGTCACTGGACTTTGGAGTGGAACAATTGAAGCAGCCGTTCTTTTTGGGGTAGCGCGAGAAAGTTAGTAGTGCACGCTACAGCAGTAGCATGCCTACTTTGAAAATGTTATATGTGCTGCCACACTAAGCTGCGCTGCTTGAGCAGTGTAGCTTAGTGAATCGACCCCTACTGATTTGTATGTGAGCCAGATGTAGCCATCAAAAGAGCCACATCTGGCTCCCGAGCCATAGGTTCCCTACCCCTGCTTTAATCTTTACTTGCTAGCATGCTGCTCCTGTGTGGACAGATCACAGACAAATCATTCCAGGCCCCAGCCTGTGTCTCACGACTCTGCAAGCAAGGGGAAGGGGAAGAGACAGGAGGGAGAGAAACATGGTGCATGAAATTCCTTAGTAGCTAAGCATTGCTGGAGACTAAGCTCTTGTTTAGTGGCTAATTTAATAGAAAAACAGTAAGCTTTCAGCTTGTAAGTCTTCTTCAGACTCTAGCGTGCCCCAGTGTATCGCCGCCCATGCTGTTAGGATAGATGTGGAGTGAAATTGAAGGGCTGACATAGTGAGATAGTACAATAGTTTAGCATTCATAACCCGTTCTGGAGATAAGCGAAGTGTGTAGCTAGTGTAGGTGAGACAAGATGAAAAGAATTAGAATGAAGGGAGGAAGTGTTGTAGAGGGTCAGGACTGGCGCCATGAAATTGATAGGATAGATGTGAGCCAGGCAGAGGCATAGTGGATAATACTATTGTAATATGGTGTCTTAGCTTTGAATCTTGGCCAGGACAAAATCTCTTCCCACAAGTCTCAGCTAGACACTTCATATTACTGTGACATCTCAAAAATATACTAGTAAGTTAGTTGGTTTCCCCCCAAACAAGCCTATAGTGAAAACAGGCAATGACTATGGAGGGATTAGACTCAGGGCCGGATTTACCATAAGGCACTGTAGGCATATACCTACAGGCGTCTGATGATGGAAAGGTGGCTCACTCCCCTCCCCTAGTGCCTCCTCCCTTTGTAGAGTCCTGAGCAGAGTAAGGGCACCACTAACTACTTAATACTGAGGGTACCACTGGCTACCTAAATGCTAAGGGGCACGTGTAGCTAGCTACCTATGACAGGCAAGGGAAGTAAGGGACAAGTGAAAGCTGGGCCAGGCAGCACACTTGCAGAGCAGTTTGGTGGGGGTTTGCAGGTTCGTGAAGGAGGAAGCCTAGGGTGCCAGTACATCTGTATCTATAGGCTCATGTGAGGTAAATCCGGGCCTGATTAGACTGTAAGCTCCTCTGAGGACAGTCAGTGACATGACTATGTACTCTGTAATGTGCTGCAGAAGATGTCAGTGCTATATAAATACATAATAATAATAATAATATGGCAGGACATTAGACTATGACTATGGTAGGATTAGAGTGTGAGCTCCTCTGAGGACAGTCAGTGACATGACTATGTACTCTGTAACGTGCTGCAGAAGATGTCACTGCTATATAAATACATAATAATAATATGGTAGGACATTAGGCTATGACTATGGTAGGATTAGATTGTGAGCGCCTCTGAGGACATTCAGAGACATTACTATGTACTATGTAATGTGCGGCAGGAGATGTCAGTGCTATATAAATACATAATAATATGGTAGGACATTAGACTATGACTATGGTAGGATTAGATTGCGAGCTCCTCTGAGGACAGTCAGTGACATGACTATGTACTCTGTAATGTGCTGCAGGAGATGTCAGTGCTATATAAATACATAATAATATGGTAGGACATTAGACTATGACTATGGTAGGATTAGATTGCGAGCTCCTCTGAGGACAGTCAGTGACATGACTATGTACTCTGTAAAGTGCTGCAGAAGATGTCAGTGCTATATAAATACATAATAATAATAATATGGTAGGACATTAGACTATGACTATGGTAGGATTATAATGTGAGCTCCTCTGAGGACAGTCAGTGACATGACTCTGTACAGTGCTGCAGAAGATGTCAGTGCTATATAAATACATAATAATAATATGGTAGGACATTAGACTATGACTATGGTAGGATTAGATTGTGAGCACCTCTGAGGACAGTTAGTGACATGACTATGTACTCTGTACAGTGCTGCAGAAGATGTCAGTGCTATATAAATACATAATAATAATATGGTAGGACATTAGACTATGACTATGGTAGGATTCGATTGTGAGCTCCTCTGAGGGAAGTCAGTGACATGGCTGTTTTACAGAAGTTGTCAGTGCTATAAAAATAAATAACAATAATAATAATAGTATGGTAAAGAATCAGACTATGGTAGGATTAGATTGTAAGCTATTCTGAGAACAATCAATCAGTGACATGACTATGTACTCTGTAAAGTGCTGCAGAAGATGTCAGTGCTATAGAATTGCATAATAATAATATAGTAGGTGCAGGGCCGGATTTACAGCTCAAGAGCCCATAGGCACAAAAGTTCTGGCGCCCTAAGCCCCGCCCCTCATGTCAGGCCACACCCTCAAATCACGCCCCCAGCCTTTATGAAGTAAGTACAAGTTAGCGCATAAAAGACCGGTGCAGCTGCCTGTCATGAGCACGAGTATAAAGGAAAACACCGGCCAGCCTGTCCTCATCAGGGTTGCTCGTAAACTACGCAAGCGTGAATCTACGCGTCGCAGTACGCAACTACGCATCGTAGTTCGTAGGCGAAGTTTAAGAACTACACATCCGCATTTCCACGTAGTCTTAGTCAGGGGAGGACTGGGACTATTTGGCCTGGGGGGAAAACACAACCTAGAGGCCCTTTCACAGCAGCGCCAGCCCAAATCCATATAGCTTTGTGAGCAATGTTTATAGTGTAAAATAGCATTACAGGCAATTACAAAGATTACCCACCTAGTGACCCAAGCTCTGGATAAAAGAAAAAAAATGTTGATAGCAGTAATCAAAAGGCGAACTTTAGATATTTTTTGCCTAACTCGGGTGATAAAATTGGCTACTTGGCTAGTTTGCTGGCATGCTTTAATCCAGGAGTCAGGAACCTTTTTGGCTATGAGAGCCATAAGTGCCACATATTTTAAAATGTAATTCTGTGAAAGCCATACAATATGTTTCAAACTGGGACAGTGCACATGCGCAGCAGAGGGCCATGTTTTCCTGTTGCCATGGTGATGTGTATACAGTTGATCTGCCGGGCAGCGGAAGTGTCAGACACATCTTCAGCTTCTCTTAGGTTTCAGCAACATCAGCAATTTCCCTGAGAGCCAGACAGGAGAAATACCGACTAACAGCTTGTACAATTAGCTAGCTGACTTGGGGGTTAATTCACTTTGTAGGATGAAATCCCCGCACTTTGGCCCAGTAGGCTGCCTATTTGGCCAATCAAAGTGCGGGATCTCATCCTACAAAGTCACTGGACTTTGGAGTGGAACAATTGAAGCAGCCGTTCTTTTTGGGGTAGCGCGAGAAAGTTAGTAGTGCACGCTACAGCAGTAGCATGCCTACTTTGAAAATGTTATATGTGCTGCCACACTAAGCTGCGCTGCTTGAGCAGTGTAGCTTAGTGAATCGACCCCTACTGATTTGTATGTGAGCCAGATGTAGCCATCAAAAGAGCCACATCTGGCTCCCGAGCCATAGGTTCCCTACCCCTGCTTTAATCTTTACTTGCTAGCATGCTGCTCCTGTGTGGACAGATCACAGACAAATCATTCCAGGCCCCAGCCTGTGTCTCACGACTCTGCAAGCAAGGGGAAGGGGAAGAGACAGGAGGGAGAGAAACATGGTGCATGAAATTCCTTAGTAGCTAAGCATTGCTGGAGACTAAGCTCTTGTTTAGTGGCTAATTTAATAGAAAAACAGTAAGCTTTCAGCTTGTAAGTCTTCTTCAGACTCTAGCGTGCCCCAGTGTATCGCCGCCCATGCTGTTAGGATAGATGTGGAGTGAAATTGAAGGGCTGACATAGTGAGATAGTACAATAGTTTAGCATTCATAACCCGTTCTGGAGATAAGCGAAGTGTGTAGCTAGTGTAGGTGAGACAAGATGAAAAGAATTAGAATGAAGGGAGGAAGTGTTGTAGAGGGTCAGGACTGGCGCCATGAAATTGATAGGATAGATGTGAGCCAGGCAGAGGCATAGTGGATAATACTATTGTAATATGGTGTCTTAGCTTTGAATCTTGGCCAGGACAAAATCTCTTCCCACAAGTCTCAGCTAGACACTTCATATTACTGTGACATCTCAAAAATATACTAGTAAGTTAGTTGGTTTCCCCCCAAACAAGCCTATAGTGAAAACAGGCAATGACTATGGAGGGATTAGACTCAGGGCCGGATTTACCATAAGGCACTGTAGGCATATACCTACAGGCGTCTGATGATGGAAAGGTGGCTCACTCCCCTCCCCTAGTGCCTCCTCCCTTTGTAGAGTCCTGAGCAGAGTAAGGGCACCACTAACTACTTAATACTGAGGGTACCACTGGCTACCTAAATGCTAAGGGGCACGTGTAGCTAGCTACCTATGACAGGCAAGGGAAGTAAGGGACAAGTGAAAGCTGGGCCAGGCAGCACACTTGCAGAGCAGTTTGGTGGGGGTTTGCAGGTTCGTGAAGGAGGAAGCCTAGGGTGCCAGTACATCTGTATCTATAGGCTCATGTGAGGTAAATCCGGGCCTGATTAGACTGTAAGCTCCTCTGAGGACAGTCAGTGACATGACTATGTACTCTGTAATGTGCTGCAGAAGATGTCAGTGCTATATAAATACATAATAATAATAATAATATGGCAGGACATTAGACTATGACTATGGTAGGATTAGAGTGTGAGCTCCTCTGAGGACAGTCAGTGACATGACTATGTACTCTGTAACGTGCTGCAGAAGATGTCACTGCTATATAAATACATAATAATAATATGGTAGGACATTAGGCTATGACTATGGTAGGATTAGATTGTGAGCGCCTCTGAGGACATTCAGAGACATTACTATGTACTATGTAATGTGCGGCAGGAGATGTCAGTGCTATATAAATACATAATAATATGGTAGGACATTAGACTATGACTATGGTAGGATTAGATTGCGAGCTCCTCTGAGGACAGTCAGTGACATGACTATGTACTCTGTAATGTGCTGCAGGAGATGTCAGTGCTATATAAATACATAATAATATGGTAGGACATTAGACTATGACTATGGTAGGATTAGATTGCGAGCTCCTCTGAGGACAGTCAGTGACATGACTATGTACTCTGTAAAGTGCTGCAGAAGATGTCAGTGCTATATAAATACATAATAATAATAATATGGTAGGACATTAGACTATGACTATGGTAGGATTATAATGTGAGCTCCTCTGAGGACAGTCAGTGACATGACTCTGTACAGTGCTGCAGAAGATGTCAGTGCTATATAAATACATAATAATAATATGGTAGGACATTAGACTATGACTATGGTAGGATTAGATTGTGAGCACCTCTGAGGACAGTTAGTGACATGACTATGTACTCTGTACAGTGCTGCAGAAGATGTCAGTGCTATATAAATACATAATAATAATATGGTAGGACATTAGACTATGACTATGGTAGGATTCGATTGTGAGCTCCTCTGAGGGAAGTCAGTGACATGGCTGTTTTACAGAAGTTGTCAGTGCTATAAAAATAAATAACAATAATAATAATAGTATGGTAAAGAATCAGACTATGGTAGGATTAGATTGTAAGCTATTCTGAGAACAATCAATCAGTGACATGACTATGTACTCTGTAAAGTGCTGCAGAAGATGTCAGTGCTATAGAATTGCATAATAATAATATAGTAGGTGCAGGGCCGGATTTACAGCTCAAGAGCCCATAGGCACAAAAGTTCTGGCGCCCTAAGCCCCGCCCCTCATGTCAGGCCACACCCTCAAATCACGCCCCCAGCCTTTATGAAGTAAGTACAAGTTAGCGCATAAAAGACCGGTGCAGCTGCCTGTCATGAGCACGAGTATAAAGGAAAACACCGGCCAGCCTGTCCTCATCAGGGTTGCTCGTAAACTACGCAAGCGTGAATCTACGCGTCGCAGTACGCAACTACGCATCGTAGTTCGTAGGCGAAGTTTAAGAACTACACATCCGCATTTCCACGTAGTCTTAGTCCCGCTATGCGAAGCTTCGCCCGCTACGCGTAGTTTACGTATGTATTGCGAAGTCAACTACGCGTGCGGTAACTGCATCTGTATGGACCATTGCTCATGTGCAGAAATATTATTGCCCTTTTATACGCATACAATTCCGCATTGGAAGGTGGAATGTACGCTTATATATGCACATAGGTAGCAGATTATTGCGGAAATTTTTCCGCATAAGGGCATAAGCGGTCGCATCAACTACGCTTTGCACTACGCGAAGCTTGCGTATTTTAACGCGTAGTCTACGGAATGCAAACGTAGTGAAGTTTCTGATTTCGTAGCCATAGTTTGCAAAGCGTATTTGCGTAAAAATACGCGTAGTTCTAGCGTAGCGAAGTTGGCCGACTACGACCATCCCTGGTCCTCATGTGCCTCTAGTTCTTTCCTTGCTGTGTGTGTCCTATCTGGGTTTATTGAAGCCTGTATCGCTTGCATTTGCATATGAGAGCGTTACCCATAGAGCAGCAAATACAGGCCAGACAGGCTTTAATAAAGCTGGAGAGGGCGCATGCAGCAGGGATTGAGCAAGAGGCGCATGGGGACCAGCCAAAATCTGCATGTAAACTTGTGCTCATGGCAGGTAGCAGGGATCCTTTACACGCCACCCTGTATAAAGTCCTCTTGAAGCCTAGACAGGAACCTCTCCCTCCCACAAAGCTCACTTGGCCCCACTCCTCCATTCACCACTAAGGCACTTTTAGGGCAGGGAAGCCCCTGGCCTAGGAAACACCCTCCCCTCAGGCAGACTTCGGTCTGCACAATAATCATTCCATACAACCCTCCCCCCATAAAGCATGCCTTTTTAAAGGAAGACTAAAACTTTCTAACTACAAGTATTTATACTTACCTGGGACTTCCTCCAGTCCTCTGTAGGCTATGGGCCCCTTGTAGCACCATCCTGTTCCTTCACTGTCCATCCTGGTAGCTTGGGAATATTGTGCATGCAGAGCTGTGGGCGCACACCTCTTGACTACGCATGCACAGTGGAGAGCGACTACGCCCAATGGCGGCTTTAACCATGCCAGACAGGGGAGAAATAGACAAGCTTGGAAGGACGGTGAGGAAGTCACAGGTAAGTATAAATGATTGTTCCTAGTTACACTATAAACCCACACCACCAGTACACAGCCAAAGAACCCACCCCAATACACAGCCACAGAACCCACCCTCTTCCCCAATAAACCTACACCATCAATAAACCCCCACCTCCAATGCACAGCCACAGAACTCCCCCCCCCTAATAAACCCACACCACCAATGCACAGCCACAGTACCCCCCTCTCCAATAACCCCACACCACCAATGCACAGCCACAGAACTCCCCTCCCACCTCCATTAACCCACAGCACCAATGCACAGCCACATAACTCCCCCCCTACATAAACCCACACCACCAATGCACAGCCACATAACTCCCCCCCCCCTCCATAAACCCACACCACCAATGCACAGCCACATAACTCCCCCCCCCCTCCATAAACCCACACCATTAATACACAGCCACATAACTCCCCCCTCTCCATAAACCCACACCACCAATGCACAGCCACATAACTCCCCCCCTCCATAAACCCACACCACCAATGCACAGCCACATAACTCCCCCCCTCCATAAACCCACACCACCAATGCACAGCCACATAACTCCCCCCCCACCTCCATAAACCCACACCACCAATACACAGCCACATAACTCCCCCCCCCCCCCTCCATAAACCCACACCACCAATGCACAGCCACATAACTCCCCCCCTCCATAAACCCACACCACCAATGCACAGCCACATAACTCCCCCCCTCCATAAACCCACACCACCAATGCACAGCCACATAACTCCCCCCCCCACCTCCATAAACCCACACCACCAATACACAGCCACATAACTCCCCCCCCCTCCATAAACCCACACCACCAATGCACAGCCACATAACTCCCCCCCTCCATAAACCCACACCACCAATGCACAGCGACATAACTCCCCCCCCCCTCCATAAACCCACACCACCAATACACAGCCACATAACTCCCCCCCTCCTCCATAAACCCACACCACCAATGCACGGCCACATAACTCCCCCCCTCCATAAACCCATACCACCAATGTACAGCCACAGAACCCCCCCCCCTCCATAAACCCACACCACCAATGCACAGCCACATAACTCCACCCCCCTCCATAAACCCACACCACCAATGCACAGCCACATAACTCCCCTCCATAAACCCACACCACCAATACACAGCCACATAACTCCCCCCCCCCTCCATAAACCCACACCACCAATGCACAGCCACATAACTCCCCCCCTCCATAAACCCTCACCACCAATGTACAGCCACATAACTCCCCCCCTCCATAAACCCATACCACCAATGTACAGCCACAGAACCCCCCCCCCCCCTCCATAAACCCACACCACCAATGCACAGCCACATAACTCCCTCCCCCTCCATAAACCCACACGACCAATACACAGCCACATAACTCCCCCCCCCTCCATAAACCCACAGCACCAATGCACAGCCACATAACTCCCCCCCTCCATAAACCCATACCACCAATGTACAGCCACAGAACCCCCCCCCCCCTCCATAAACCCACACCACCAATGTACAGCCACAGAATTCCCTCCCCCAATAAACTCACACCACCAATGCACAGCCCCCCCCCCCTCAATAATCACCAAACTTTAAACAAGCAGCAACAGATCTTCCTCCCCTTCCCCCAAACTCCAACACACAGCCACAGCCCCCTCCCCTTCAATACACCCATTACCCACACCACGCAGATAGCAAAAGGAAAGAAAAGAGGAAAAAACTTTACCACATGCTACCGCCGAAGTTGTGAGCCAAGCCCAGGAAGACGTCAGCTGCAGCGTCTATGCAGACAGGCAGTTCGCTCTCTCCATGCCTGATCTGCCTTCCAGCCACTGAGCCACCGTACTGTGAGTACTTCTCCGGCTCCTCCCGCGGTCACAATTCAGGAGTTTTATGGGACCCCTATCTGCACACTGCAGTGCAGGGATGCCGCTGCGAGTGTACACTCGCGCGTGGGGGCGGGAGAGATGGAGGGGTTTGTGGTGTAACACGCTATACAGCAGCGTGCAATAGCAAGCCATGTGGGTTTCTATGGCAGCCGCCGAGGACACTTGCTGCGCCGCTGCCAAGTACAGGGGAGCCCAGGAGAACCAACCGCATGAAATTGCACTCCCCGCTTTCGACATACAGGGGGACATTCGAGGACCCGCCCCTGCCTCATAAGGTCCGCCTCTAGGCACGTGCCTACTGTGCCTTATGGTAAATCCGGCCCTGAGTAGGTGTATTAGACTAGGACTATAGAAGGTATTAGATTGTAAGCTATTCTGAGGACAGTCAAGTGACAGGACTATGCACTCTGTTCAGTGCTGCAGAAGAGGTCAGTGCTATATAAATACATCAAAATAATAATATGGTAGGACATTAGACTATGACTATCGTAGCATTAGATGGTGAGCTCCTCTGAGGACAGTCAGTGACATGACTATGTACTCTGTAAAGTCCTGCAAGAGATGACAGTGCTATATAAATACATAATAATAATATGGTAATACATTAGACTATGACTATGGCTGGATTAGATTGTGAGCTCCTCTGAGGACAGTCAGTGACATGACTATGTACTCTGTAATGTGATGCAGCAGAAGATGTGAATGAGAGAGTGAGAGAGAGAATGAATAATACAAAGTTTGTGGGAGAGAGAGGGCCAGATGTATGAAAATAAGACAAGATGAAGAGAGGTGAGGAAGAGAAATAGAGAATATAACGCTGGATACACACGTTGCGTTTCCGCGTCGATGCAGCTTTCGATTCGATTATTTCCAACACGTCAAATTCGTTGTTCGATGGATCGTTAGGTCGATTTGCCATACTTTACATGGAATTCGACCTAAAAATAATCGAAATGCGCTCGGAAATAATCTAATCGATGCGAATCGAACGCGGAAACGCAATGTGTGTATCCAGCATAAAAAAGATTGTTAGGGAAACATTTAGGTAGAGACACAAGACATAAAGAGCATGGGGAGAAACAGACAGAGATCTCACCAGGACTGCTGGCTTTCTATGTCCCGTTTGGCAGGGACATGAATTTTGGAGAGAGGAGATAGCAGGGGAGGAGGAGGGGGACCTGGAAGAGACACACTGGCAAAACAAAAAGAGATAAAGTCTGCCGGCAATCAAGCTTATCTAAATTGTCCCCAGATCAAAGCACACAAAGGAAGCACTGCACAGTTCTGTCTCTACCTTCTACGTGTCCCGGAGGAACTCCCAGCTGCAAGGCAGTTCCAGCTCTCTACACATCTTGTCACAGAGAATCACTCGCTGGCTGAATGAGAGTCCACAGGCTGGTGCACGGCAGACTGTACCTGACCATTTGAAATGTCCACTGTGCAATGCACCCGGGAAGACAGGGGGCGTGGACCAAATACATTTAGTGAAGGAAGTAGAATGGAGCCCTGCACTGCCTGCACATGTGATTGCTGGCTTCTCCACTGATTGTGTCGGGCTGCTCCTAACCAACCAGGTGCTTTACTGACGGGGACAACGGGGCCCTTAGAGAGAGAGAGAGGGGGAGGGAGGGAAGAAGGAAGTCGGGCCTCCCTCCTCTTGGGCTGGCGGCCCAAAATACAAGGGCAGGAGACGGCCCGGGGGGAAAATGCCCCCCATCCCCCCAGGCCAGTCCGCCCATGGTCTTAGTCCCGCTATGCGAAGCTTCGCCCGCTACGCGTAGTTTACGTATGTATTGCGAAGTCAACTACGCGTGCGGTAACTGCATCTGTATGGACCATTGCTCATGTGCAGAAATATTATTGCCCTTTTATACGCATACAATTCCGCATTGGAAGGTGGAATGTACGCTTATATATGCACATAGGTAGCAGATTATTGCGGAAATTTTTCCGCATAAGGGCATAAGCGGTCGCATCAACTACGCTTTGCACTACGCGAAGCTTGCGTATTTTAACGCGTAGTCTACGGAATGCAAACGTAGTGAAGTTTCTGATTTCGTAGCCATAGTTTGCAAAGCGTATTTGCGTAAAAATACGCGTAGTTCTAGCGTAGCGAAGTTGGCCGACTACGACCATCCCTGGTCCTCATGTGCCTCTAGTTCTTTCCTTGCTGTGTGTGTCCTATCTGGGTTTATTGAAGCCTGTATCGCTTGCATTTGCATATGAGAGCGTTACCCATAGAGCAGCAAATACAGGCCAGACAGGCTTTAATAAAGCTGGAGAGGGCGCATGCAGCAGGGATTGAGCAAGAGGCGCATGGGGACCAGCCAAAATCTGCATGTAAACTTGTGCTCATGGCAGGTAGCAGGGATCCTTTGCACGCCACCCTGTATAAAGTCCTCTTGAAGCCTAGACAGGAACCTCTCCCTCCCACAAAGCTCACTTGGCCCCACTCCTCCATTCACCACTAAGGCACTTTTAGGGCAGGGAAGCCCCTGGCCTAGGAAACACCCTCCCCTCAGGCAGACTTCGGTCTGCACAATAATCATTCCATACAACCCTCCCCCCATAAAGCATGCCTTTTTAAAGGAAGACTAAAACTTTCTAACTACAAGTATTTATACTTACCTGGGACTTCCTCCAGTCCTCTGTAGGCTATGGGCCCCTTGTAGCACCATCCTGTTCCTTCACTGTCCATCCTGGTAGCTTGGGAATATTGTGCATGCAGAGCTGTGGGCGCACACCTCTTGACTACGCATGCACAGTGGAGAGCGACTACGCCCAATGGCGGCTTTAACCATGCCAGACAGGGGAGAAATAGACAAGCTTGGAAGGACGGTGAGGAAGTCACAGGTAAGTATAAATGATTGTTCCTAGTTACACTATAAACCCACACCACCAGTACACAGCCAAAGAACCCACCCCAATACACAGCCACAGAACCCACCCTCTTCCCCAATAAACCTACACCATCAATAAACCCCCACCTCCAATGCACAGCCACAGAACTCCCCCCCCCTAATAAACCCACACCACCAATGCACAGCCACAGTACCCCCCTCTCCAATAACCCCACACCACCAATGCACAGCCACAGAACTCCCCTCCCACCTCCATTAACCCACAGCACCAATGCACAGCCACATAACTCCCCCCCTACATAAACCCACACCACCAATGCACAGCCACATAACTCCCCCCCCCCTCCATAAACCCACACCACCAATGCACAGCCACATAACTCCCCCCCCCCCTCCATAAACCCACACCATTAATACACAGCCACATAACTCCCCCCTCTCCATAAACCCACACCACCAATGCACAGCCACATAACTCCCCCCCTCCATAAACCCACACCACCAATGCACAGCCACATAACTCCCCCCCTCCATAAACCCACACCACCAATGCACAGCCACATAACTCCCCCCCCACCTCCATAAACCCACACCACCAATACACAGCCACATAACTCCCCCCCCCCCTCCATAAACCCACACCACCAATGCACAGCCACATAACTCCCCCCCTCCATAAACCCACACCACCAATGCACAGCCACATAACTCCCCCCCTCCATAAACCCACACCACCAATGCACAGCCACATAACTCCCCCCCCCACCTCCATAAACCCACACCACCAATACACAGCCACATAACTCCCCCCCCCCTCCATAAACCCACACCACCAATGCACAGCCACATAACTCCCCCCCTCCATAAACCCACACCACCAATGCACAGCGACATAACTCCCCCCCCCCTCCATAAACCCACACCACCAATACACAGCCACATAACTCCCCCCCTCCTCCATAAACCCACACCACCAATGCACGGCCACATAACTCCCCCCCTCCATAAACCCATACCACCAATGTACAGCCACAGAACCCCCCCCCCTCCATAAACCCACACCACCAATGCACAGCCACATAACTCCACCCCCCTCCATAAACCCACACCACCAATGCACAGCCACATAACTCCCCTCCATAAACCCACACCACCAATACACAGCCACATAACTCCCCCCCCCCTCCATAAACCCACACCACCAATGCACAGCCACATAACTCCCCCCCTCCATAAACCCTCACCACCAATGTACAGCCACATAACTCCCCCCCTCCATAAACCCATACCACCAATGTACAGCCACAGAACCCCCCCCCCCCCCTCCATAAACCCACACCACCAATGCACAGCCACATAACTCCCTCCCCCTCCATAAACCCACACGACCAATACACAGCCACATAACTCCCCCCCCCCTCCATAAACCCACAGCACCAATGCACAGCCACATAACTCCCCCCCTCCATAAACCCATACCACCAATGTACAGCCACAGAACCCCCCCCCCCTCCATAAACCCACACCACCAATGTACAGCCACAGAATTCCCTCCCCCAATAAACTCACACCACCAATGCACAGCCCCCCCCCCCTCAATAATCACCAAACTTTAAACAAGCAGCAACAGATCTTCCTCCCCTTCCCCCAAACTCCAACACACAGCCACAGCCCCCTCCCCTTCAATACACCCATTACCCACACCACGCAGATAGCAAAAGGAAAGAAAAGAGGAAAAAACTTTACCACATGCTACCGCCGAAGTTGTGAGCCAAGCCCAGGAAGACGTCAGCTGCAGCGTCTATGCAGACAGGCAGTTCGCTCTCTCCATGCCTGATCTGCCTTCCAGCCACTGAGCCACCGTACTGTGAGTACTTCTCCGGCTCCTCCCGCGGTCACAATTCAGGAGTTTTATGGGACCCCTATCTGCACACTGCAGTGCAGGGATGCCGCTGCGAGTGTACACTCGCGCGTGGGGGCGGGAGAGATGGAGGGGTTTGTGGTGTAACACGCTATACAGCAGCGTGCAATAGCAAGCCATGTGGGTTTCTATGGCAGCCGCCGAGGACACTTGCTGCGCCGCTGCCAAGTACAGGGGAGCCCAGGAGAACCAACCGCATGAAATTGCACTCCCCGCTTTCGACATACAGGGGGACATTCGAGGACCCGCCCCTGCCTCATAAGGTCCGCCTCTAGGCACGTGCCTACTGTGCCTTATGGTAAATCCGGCCCTGAGTAGGTGTATTAGACTAGGACTATAGAAGGTATTAGATTGTAAGCTATTCTGAGGACAGTCAAGTGACAGGACTATGCACTCTGTTCAGTGCTGCAGAAGAGGTCAGTGCTATATAAATACATCAAAATAATAATATGGTAGGACATTAGACTATGACTATCGTAGCATTAGATGGTGAGCTCCTCTGAGGACAGTCAGTGACATGACTATGTACTCTGTAAAGTCCTGCAAGAGATGACAGTGCTATATAAATACATAATAATAATATGGTAATACATTAGACTATGACTATGGCTGGATTAGATTGTGAGCTCCTCTGAGGACAGTCAGTGACATGACTATGTACTCTGTAATGTGATGCAGCAGAAGATGTGAATGAGAGAGTGAGAGAGAGAATGAATAATACAAAGTTTGTGGGAGAGAGAGGGCCAGATGTATGAAAATAAGACAAGATGAAGAGAGGTGAGGAAGAGAAATAGAGAATATAACGCTGGATACACACGTTGCGTTTCCGCGTCGATGCAGCTTTCGATTCGATTATTTCCAACACGTCAAATTCGTTGTTCGATGGATCGTTAGGTCGATTTGCCATACTTTACATGGAATTCGACCTAAAAATAATCGAAATGCGCTCGGAAATAATCTAATCGATGCGAATCGAACGCGGAAACGCAATGTGTGTATCCAGCATAAAAAAGATTGTTAGGGAAACATTTAGGTAGAGACACAAGACATAAAGAGCATGGGGAGAAACAGACAGAGATCTCACCAGGACTGCTGGCTTTCTATGTCCCGTTTGGCAGGGACATGAATTTTGGAGAGAGGAGATAGCAGGGGAGGAGGAGGGGGACCTGGAAGAGACACACTGGCAAAACAAAAAGAGATAAAGTCTGCCGGCAATCAAGCTTATCTAAATTGTCCCCAGATCAAAGCACACAAAGGAAGCACTGCACAGTTCTGTCTCTACCTTCTACGTGTCCCGGAGGAACTCCCAGCTGCAAGGCAGTTCCAGCTCTCTACACATCTTGTCACAGAGAATCACTCGCTGGCTGAATGAGAGTCCACAGGCTGGTGCACGGCAGACTGTACCTGACCATTTGAAATGTCCACTGTGCAATGCACCCGGGAAGACAGGGGGCGTGGACCAAATACATTTAGTGAAGGAAGTAGAATGGAGCCCTGCACTGCCTGCACATGTGATTGCTGGCTTCTCCACTGATTGTGTCGGGCTGCTCCTAACCAACCAGGTGCTTTACTGACGGGGACAACGGGGCCCTTAGAGAGAGAGAGAGGGGGAGGGAGGGAAGAAGGAAGTCGGGCCTCCCTCCTCTTGGGCTGGCGGCCCAAAATACAAGGGCAGGAGACGGCCCGGGGGGAAAATGCCCCCCATCCCCCCAGGCCAGTCCGCCCATGGGGCCAAGGT